>NW_025726719.1:0-300000 GCF_021461395.2 Schistocerca americana
ACAATGCCGCCTTAAACACAAGAGTACTGTCACTCTATCTTTCTATGATTTAAACCTCTCCTGTGAGCCCAGTTTTATATTCCGATGCTTCACTTCAGGTTTACTGTATCCCTTGGACCTTCGTATTGACGATGAAACACAGAAATTGCATCGGATTTAAATTCAAAAGGCACAATGCCGACTTAAGTACAAGATGACTGACACTCTAACTTTCTATGATTTGAACCTCTCCTGAGGGCCCAGTTTTGGATTCCGACGCTACACTTCAGGCTTACTGTATACCTTGGACCTTCTTAGTGGCGATGAAGCACAGAAATTGCATCCGAATTCAATACAAAAGGCACCATGCCGACTTAAGTACAAGAGAACTCACACTCTAACATTCGATGTTTTGAACCTCTCCTGTGAGTCCAGTTTTAGATTCCGATGCTTCACTTCAGGTTTACTGTATCCCTTGGACCTTCTTATTGGCGATGAAGCACAGTAATTGCATCCGAATTTAATACAAAAGGCACAATGCTGACTTAAGTCTAAGAGGACTGACACTCTAACTTTCTATGATTTAAACCTCTCCTGTGAGTCCAGTTTTAGATTCCGATGCTTCACTTCAGGTTTACTGTATCCCTTGGACCTTCTTATTGACGATGAAACACAGAAATTGCATCGGATTTAAATTCAAAACGCACAATGCCGACTTAAGTACAAGAGGACTGACACTCTAATTCTCAATGATTTGAACCTCACCTGTGAGTCCAGTTTAAGTATCCGATGCTTCTCTTCAGGTTTACTGTATCCCTTAGACCTTCTTATTGATGATGAAACACAGAAATTGCATCCGAATTTAATACAAAAGGCACAATGCCGACTTATGTACAAGAGGACTGACACTCTAACTTTCTATGATTTGAACCCCTCCAGTGAGTCCAGTTTGAGATTCCGATGCTTCACTTCAGGTTTACTGTATCCCTTGGACCTTCTTATTGATGGTGAAACACAGAAATTGCATCCGAATGTAATACAAAAGGCACAATGCCGACTTAAGTACATGAGGACCGACACTCTAACTTTCTATGATTTGAACCTTTCCTCTGAGTCCAGTTTTAGATTCCGATGCTTCACTTCAGGTTTACTGTATCTCTTGGACCTTCTTATTGACGATGAAACACAGAAATTCCATCCGAATTTAATACAAAAGTCACAATGCCGACTGAAGTACAAGAGGACTGACATTCTCACTATCTATGATTTGAACCTCTCCTGTGGGTCCCGTTTTAGATTACGATGCTTCACTTCAGGTTTACTGTACCCCTTGGACCTTCTTATTGACGATGGAACACAGAAATTGCAACGGATTTAAATTTAAAACGCACAATGCCGACTTAAGTACAAGAGGACTGACACTCTAATTTTCAATGATTTGAACCTCTCCTGTGAGTCCAGTTTAAGAATCCGATGCTTCTCTTCAGGTTTACTGTATCCCTTAGACCTTCTTATTGATGATGAAACACAGAAATTGCATCCGAATTTAATACAAAAGGCACAATGCCGACTTAAGTACAAGAGGACTGACACTCTACCATTCTATGATTTGAATTTCTGCTGTGAGTTCAGTTTTAGATTCCAATGCTTCACTTCAGGTTTACTGTATCCCTTGGACCTTCTTATTGATGATGAAACACAGAAATTGCATCCGAATTTAATACAAATGGCACAATGCCGACTTAAGTACAAGAGGGCTGACACTCTAGCTTTCTATGATTTGAACCTCACCTGTCAGTCCCGTTTTAAGTTCCGGTGCTTCACTTCAGGTTTACTGTATCCCTTGGACCCTCTTATTGACGATGAAACACAGAAATTGCATCCGAATTTAATACAAAAGCCACAATGATTACTTAAGTACAAGAGGACAGACACTCTAACTTTCTATGATTTGAACCTCTCCTGTGAGTCCAGTCTTAGATTCCGATGCTTCACTTCTGGTTTGCTGTATCCCTTGGACCTTTTTATTAACGACGAAACATAGAAACTGAATCGGAATTAAATTCAAAAGGCACATTGCCGACTTAAGTACAACAGGACTGACACTCTAACTTTCTATGATTTGAACCTCTCCTGTGAGTCCAGTTTTGGATTCCAATGCTTCACGTCAGGTTTACTGTATCCCTTGGACCTTCTTATTGGCTATGAAGCACAGAAATGGCATCCGAATTTAATACAAAAGGCACAATGCCGCCTTAAACACAAGAGTACTGTCACTCTATCTTTCTATGATTTAAACCTCTCCTGTGAGCCCAGTTTTAGATTCCGATGCTTCACTTCAGGTTTACTGTATCCCTTGGACCTTCGTATTGACGATGAAACACAGAAATTGCATCGGATTTAAATTCAAAAGGCACAATGCCGACTTAAGTACAAGATGACTGACACTCTAACTTTCTATGATTTGAACCTCTCCTGAGGGCCCAGTTTTAGATTCCGACGCTACACTTCAGGTTTACTGTATACCTTGGACCTTCTTAGTGGCGATGAAGCACAGAAATTGCATCCGAATTCAATACAAAAGGCACCATGCCGACTTAAGTACAAGAGAACTCACACTCTAACATTCGATGTTTTGAACCTCTCCTGTGAGTCCAGTTTTAGATTCCGATGCTTCACTTCAGGTTTACTGTATCCCTTGGACCTTCTTATTGGCGATGAAGCACAGTAATTGCATCCGAATGTAATACAAAAGGCACAATGCTGACTTAAGTCTAAGAGGACTGACACTCTAACTCTCTATGATTTAAACCTCTCCTGTGAGTCCAGTTTTAGATTCCGATGCTTCACTTCAGGTTTACTGTATCCCTTGGACCTTCTTATTGACGATGAAACACAGAAATTGCATCGGATTTAAATTCAAAACGCACAATGCCGACTTAAGTACAAGAGGACTGACACTCTAATTCTCAATGATTTGAACCTCACCTGTGAGTCCAGTTTAAGTATCCGATGCTTCTCTTCAGGTTTACTGTATCCCTTAGACCTTCTTATTGATGATGAAACACAGAAATTGCATCCGAATTTAATACAAAAGGCACAATGCCGACTTATGTACAAGAGGACTGACACTCTAACTTTCTATGATTTGAACCCCTCCAGTGAGTCCAGTTTGAGATTCCGATGCTTCACTTCAGGTTTACTGTATCCCTTGGACCTTCTTATTGATGGTGAAACACAGAAATTGCATCCGAATGTAATACAAAAGGCACAATGCCGACTTAAGTACATGAGGACCGACACTCTAACTTTCTATGATTTGAACCTTTCCTCTGAGTCCAGTTTTAGATTCCGATGCTTCACTTCAGGTTTACTGTATCCCTTGGACCTTCTTATTGACGATGAAACACAGAAATTCCATCCGAATTTAATACAAAAGGCACAATGCCGACTTAAGTACAAGAGGACTGACACTCTAACTTTCTATGCTTTGAACCTCTCCTGCGAGTCCACTTTCAGATTCCGAGGCCTCACTTCAGGTATACTGTATACCTTGGACCTTCTTATTGACGTTGAAACACAGATATTACATCCGAATATAATACAAGAGGCACAATGCCGACTTAAGTACAAGAGGACTGACACCCTAACTTTCTATGATTTAAAACTCTCCTGTGAGTCCAGTTTTAGATTCCGATGCTTCACTTTAGGTTTACTGTATCCCTTGGACCTTCCTATTGACGATGAAGCTCAGAAATTGCATCGGAATTAAATTCAAAAGCCACATTGCAACCTTAAGTACAAGAGGACTGAGACTCTAACTTTCTATGCTTTGAACCTCTCCTGCGAGTCCTGTTTCAGATTCCGATGCTTTACTTCAGGTTTACTTTATACCTTGGACCTTCTAATTGGCGATGAAGCACAGAAATTGCATTCGAATTTAATACAAAACGCACAATGCCGACTAAAGTACAGGAGGACTGAGACTCTAACTTTCTATGCTTTGAACCTCTCCTGCGTGTCCAGTTTCAGATTCTGAGGCTTCACTTCAGGTATTCTGTATACCTTGGACCTTCTTCTTGACGAAGAAACACAGATATTACATCCGAATTTAATACGAAAGGCACAATGCCGACATAAGTACAAGAGGACAGACACTCTTATTTTCTATGATTTGAACCTCTCCTGTGAGTCCAGTCTCAGATTCCCATGCTTCACTTCAGGTTTACTGTATACCTTGGACCTTCCTATTGACGATGAAACACAGAAATAGCATCCGAATTTAATACAAAATGCACAATGCCGACTGAAGTACAAGAGGACTGACATTCTAACTTTCTATGATTTGAACCTCTCCTGTGAGTCCGGTTTTAGATTCCGATGCTTCACTTCAGGTTTACTGTATCCCTTGGACCTTCCTGTTGACGATGAAACACAGAAATTGCATCCGAATTTAATACAAAAGGCACAATGCCGAACTAAGTACAAGAGGACTGACACTCTAATTTTCTATGATTTTAACCTCTAATGTGAGTCCAGTTTTAGAATCCGATGCTTCACTTCAGGTGTACTGTATGCCTTAGACCTCCTTATTGATGATGAAACACTGAAGTTGCATCCCAATTTAAAACAAAAGGCATAATGCCGACTTAAGTACAAGAGGACTGACACTCAAACTTTCTATGATTTGAACCTCTCCAGTTAGTCCAGTTTTAGATTCCGATGCTTCACTTCAGGTTTACTGTATCCCTTGGACCTTCTTATTGACGATGATACACAGAAATTGCATCCGAATGTAATACAAAGGGCACAATGCCGACTTAAGTACATGAGGACCGACACTCTAACTTTCTATGATTTGAACCTTTCCTCTGTGTCAAGTTTTAGTTTCCGATGCTTCACTTCAGGTTTACTGTATCCCTTGGACCTTCTTATTGACGATGAAACACAGAAAATCCATCGGAATTAAATTCAAACGCACATTGCCGACTTAAATACAAGTGGACTGACACTCTAACTTTCTATGATTTGTACCTCTCCAGTGAGTCCAGTTTTAGATTCCGATGCTTCACTTCAGGTTTACTGTATCCCTTGGACCTTCCTATTGACGATGAAGCACAGAAATTGCATCGGAATTAAATTCAAAAGCCACATTGCAACCTTAAGTACAAGAGGACTGAGACTCTAACTTTCTATGCTTTGAACATCTCCTGCGAGTCCTGTTTCAGATTCCGATGCTTCACTTCAGGTTTACTTTATACCTTGGACCTTCATATTGGCGATGAAGCACAGAAATTGCATCCGAATTTAATACAAAACGCACAATGCCGACTAAAGTACAGGAGGACTGACACTCTAACTTTTTATGATTTGAACCTCTCCTGTGAGTCCAGATTCCGATGCTTCACTTCAGGTTTACTGTATCCCTTGGACCTTCTTATTGACGAAGAAACACAGAAATTGCATCTGAATTTATTACCAAAGGCACAATGGTGACTTAAGTAAAAGAGACTGACACTCTAACTCTCTTTGATTAGAACCACTCCTGTGGGTCCAGTTTTAGATTCCGATGCTTCTCGTCAGGTTTACTGTACCCCTTGGACCATCTTATTGACGATGAAACACAGAAATTGCATCCGAATTTAATACAAAAGTCACAATGCCGACTTACGTACAAGAGGACTGACACTCTAACTTTCTATGATTTGAACCTCTCCTGTGAGTCCAGTTTTAGATTCCAATGCTTCACTTCAGGATTACTGAATAACTTGGACCTTCTTATTGGCGATGAAGCACAGAAATTGCATCCGAATTTAATACAAAAGGCACAATGCCGACTTAAGTACAAGAGGACTGACACTCTAACTTTCTATGATTTGAACCTCTCCTGTGAGTCCAGTTTTAGATTCCAATGCTTCACTTCAGGTTTACCGTATCCCTTGGACCTCCTTGTTGACAATGAAACACAGAAATTTCATCCGAATTGAATACAAAAGGCACAATGCCGACATAAGTACAAGAGGACTGACACTCTAACTTTCTATGATCTGAACCTCTCCTGTGAGTCCAGTTTTAGATTCCGATGCTTCACTTCAGGTTTACTGTATACCTTGGACCTTCCTATTGACGATGAAACACAGAAATTGCATCCGAATTTAATACAAAAGCCACAATGTCGACTTAAGTACAAGAGGACTGACACTCTAACTTTCTATGGTTTGAACCTCTCCTGAGAGTCCAGTTTTTGATTCCGATGCTTCACTTTAGGTTTACTGTATCCCTTGGACATTCTTATTGACGATGAAACGCAGAAATTGCATCGGAATTTAATACAAAGGCACAATGCCGACTTAAGTACAAGAGGACTGACACTCTAACTTTCTATGGTTTGAACACCTCCTGTGAGTCCAGTTTTACATTCCGATGCTTCACTACAGGTTTACTGTATCCCTTGGTCCTTGTTATTGACGATGAAACACAGAAATTGCATCCGAATTAAATACAAAAGTCATAATGCCGACTTAAGTACAAAGGACTGACACTCAAACTGTCTATGTTTTGAACCTCTCCTGTGAGACCAGTTTTAGATTCCGATGCTTCACTTCAGGATTACTGTATAACTTGGACCTTCTTATCGACGATGAAGCGCAGAAATTGCATCCGAATTTAATAGAAAAGGCACAATGCCGACTTAAGTACAAGAGGACAGACACTCTAACTTTCTATGATTTGAACCGCTCCTGTGTGTCCAGTTTTAGATTCCAATGCTTCACTTCAGGTTTACTGTATCCCTTGGACCTCCTTATTGACAATGAAACACAAAAATTGCATCCGAATTAAATACAAGAGGCACAATGCCGACATAAGTACAAGAGGACTGACACTCTAACATTCTATGATTTGAACCTCTCCTGTGAGTCCAGTCTTAGATTCCGATGCTTCACTTCAGGTTTACTGTATACCTTCGACCTTCCTATTGACGATGAAACACAGAAATTGCATCCGAATTTAATACAAAATGCACAATGCCGACTGAAGTACAAGATTACTGACGTTCTAATTTTCTATGATTTGAACCTCTCCTGTGAGTCCGGTTTTAGATCCCTATGCTTCACTTCAGGTTTACTGAATCCCTTGGACCTTCTTATTGACGATGAAACACAGAAATTCCATCCGAATTTAATACAGAAGTCACAATGCCGACTTAAGTACAAGAGGACTGACACTTTAACTTTCTATGCTTTGAACCCCTCCTGTGAGTCCAGTTTTAGATTCCGATGCTTCACTTCAGGATTACTGTATAACTTGGACCTTCTTATTGGCGATGAAGCACAGAGATTGCATCCGAATTTAATACAAAAGGCACAATGCCGACTTAAGTACAAGAGGACTGACACTCAAACTTTCTATGATTTGAACCTCTCCTGTGACTCCAGTTTTAGATTCCAATGCTTCACTTCAGGTTTACCGTACCCTTGGACCTCCTTATTGACAATGAAACAGAGAAATTGCATCCGAATTGAATACAAAAGGCACAATGCCGACATAAGTACAAGAGGACTGACACTCTAACTTTATATGATTTGAACCCCTCCTGTGAGTCCAGATTTAGATTCCAATGCTTCACTTCAGGTTTACTGTATACCTTGGACCTTCCTATTGACGATGAAACACAGAAATAGCATCCGAATTTAATACAAAAGGCAAAATGCCGACTGAAGTACAAGAGGACTGACATTCTCACTATCTATGATTTGAACCTCTCCTGTGGGTCCGGTTTTAGATTACGATGCTTCACTTCAGGTTTACTGTACCCCTTGGACCTTCTTATTGACGATGGAACACAGAAATTGCAACGGATTTAAATTTAAAACGCACAATGCCGACTTAAGTACAAGAGGACTGATACTCTAATTTTCAATGATTTGAACCTCTCCTGTGAGTCCAGTTTAAGAATCCGATGCTTCTCTTCAGGTGTACTGTATCCCTTAGACCTTCTTATTGATGATGAAGCACAGAAATTGCATCCGAATTTAATACAAAAGGCACAATGCCGACTTAAGTACAAGAGGACTGACACTCTACCATTCTATGATTTGAACTTCTGCTGTGAGTTCAGTTTTAGATTCCAATGCTTCACTGCAGGTTTACTGTATCCCTTGGACCTTCTTATTGATGATGAAACACAGAAATTGCATCCGAATTTAATACAAATGGCACAATGCCGACTTAAGTACAAGAGGGCTGACACTCTAGCTTTCTATGATTTGAACCTCACCTGTCAGTCCCGTTTTAAGTTCCGATGCTTCACTTCAGGTTTACTGTATCCCTTGGACCCTCTTATTGACGATGAAACACAGAAATTGCATCCGAATTTAATACAAAAGCCACAATGATTACTTAAGTACAAGAGGACAGACACTCTAACTTTCTATGATTTGAACCTCTCCTGTGAGTCCAGTTTTAGATTCCGATGCTTCACTTCTGGTTTACTGTATCCCTTGGACCTTTTTATTAACGACGAAACATAGAAACTGAATCGGAATTAAATTCAAAAGGCACATTGCCGACTTAAGTACAACAGGACTGACACTCTAACTTTCTATGATTTGAACCTCTTCTGTGAGTCCAGTTTTGGATTCCAATGCTTCACGTCAGGTTTACTGTATCCCTTGGACCTTCTTATTGGCTATGAAGCACAGAAATTGCATCCGAATTTAATACAAAAGGCACAATGCCGCCTTAAACACAAGAGTACTGTCACTCTATCTTTCTATGATTTAAACCTCTCCTGTGAGCCCAGTTTTAGATTCCGATGCTTCACTTCAGGTTTACTGTATCCCTTGGACCTTCGTATTGACGATGAAACACAGAAATTGCATCGGATTTAAATTCAAAAGGCACAATGCCGACTTAAGTACAAGATGAATGACACTCTAACTTTCTATGATTTGAACCTCTCCTGAGGGCCCAGTTTTAGATTCCGACGCTACACTTCAGGTTTACTGTATACCTTGGACCTTCTTAGCGGCGATGAAGCACAGAAATTGCATCCGAATTCAATACAAAAGGCACCATGCCGACTTAAGTACAAGAGAACTCACACTCTAACATTCGATGTTTTGAACCTCTCCTGTGAGTCCAGTTTTACATTCCGATGCTTCACTTCAGGTTTACTGTATCCCTTGGACCTTCTTATTGGCGATGAAGCACAGTAATTGCATCCGAATTTAATACAAAAGGCACAATGCCGACTTAAGTCTAAGAGGACTGACACTCTAACTTTCTATGATTTAAACCTCTCCTGTGAGTCCAGTTTTAGATTCCGATGCTTCACTTCAGGTTTACTGTATCCCTTGGACCTTCTTATTGACGATGAAACACAGAAATTGCATCGGATTTAAATTCAAAACGCACAATGCCGACTTAAGTACAAGAGGACTGACACTCTAATTCTCAATGATTTGAACCTAACCTGTGAGTCCAGTTTAAGTATCCGATGCTTCTCTTCAGGTTTACTGTATCCCTTAGACCTTCTTATTGATGATGAAACACAGAAATTGCATCCGAATTTAATACAAAAGGCACAATGCCGACTTATGTACAAGAGGACTGACACTCTAACTTTCTATGATTTGAACCCCTCCAGTGAGTCCAGTTTGAGATTCCGATGCTTCACTTCAGGTTTACTGTATCCCATTGGACCTTCTTATTGATGGTGAAACACAGAAATTGCATCCGAATGTAATACAAAAGGCACAATGCCGACTTAAGTACATGAGGAACGACACTCTAACTTTCTATGATTTAAACCTTTCCTCTGAGTCCAGTTTTAGATTCCGATGCTTCACTTCAGGTTTACTGTATCCCGTGGACCTTCTTATTGACGATGAAACACAGAAATTCCATCCGAATTTAATACAAAAGGCACAATGCCGACTTAAGTACAAGAGGACTGACACTCTAACTTTCTATGCTTTGAACCTCTCCTGCGAGTCCACTTTCAGATTCCGAGGCCTCACTTCAGGTATACTGTATACCTTGGACCTTCTTATTGACGTTGAAACACAGATATTACATCCGAATATAATACAAAAGGCACAATGCCGACTTAAGTACAAGAGGACTGACACCCTAACTTTCTATGATTTAAACCTCTCCTGTGAGTCCAGTTTTAGATTCCGATGCTTCACTTTAGGTTTACTGTATCCCTTGGACCTTCCTATTGACAATGAAACACAGAAATTGCATCGGAATTAAATTCAAAAGCCACATTGCAACCTTAAGTACAAGAGGACTGACACTCTAACTTTCTATGCATTGAACCTCTCCTGCGTGTCCAGTTTCAGATTCTGAGGCTTCACTTCAGGTATACTGTATACCTTGGACCTTCTTATTGACGAAGAAACACAGATATTACATCCGAATTTAATACGAAAGGCACAATGCCGACTTAAGTACAAGAGGACTGACACTCTAACTTTCTATGCTTTGAACCTCTCCTGCGAGTCCACTTTCAGATTCCGAGGCCTCACTTCAGGTATACTGTATACCTTGGACCTTCTTATTGACGTTGAAACACAGATATTACATCCGAATATAATACAAAAGGCACAATGCCGACTTAAGTACAAGAGGACTGACACCCTAACTTTCTATGATTTAAACCTCTCCTGTGAGTCCAGTTTTAGATTCCGATGCTTCACTTTAGGTTTACTGTATCCCTTGGACCTTCCTATTGACAATGAAACACAGAAATTGCATCGGAATTAAATTCAAAAGCCACATTGCAACCTTAAGTACAAGAGGACTGACACTCTAACTTTCTATGCTTTGAACCTCTCCTGCGTGTCCAGTTTCAGATTCTGAGGCTTCACTTCAGGTATACTGTATACCTTGGACCTTCTTATTGACGAAGAAACACAGATATTACATCCGAATTTAATACGAAAGGCACAATGCCGACATAAGTACAAGAGGACTGACACTCTTATTTTCTATGATTTGAACGTCTCCTGTGAGTCCAGTGTCAGATTCCGATGCTTCACTTCAGGGTTACTGTATACCTTGGACCTTCCTATTGACGATGAAACACAGAAATAGCATCCGAATTTAATACAAAATGCACAATGCCGACTGAAGTACAAGAGGACTGACATTCTAACTTTCTATGATTTGAACCTCTCCTGTGAGTCCGGTTTTAGATTCCGATGCTTCACTTCAGGTTTACTGTATCCCTTGGACCTTCCTATTGACGATGAAACACAGAAATTGCATCCGAATTTAATACAAAAGGCACAATGCCGACCTAAGTACAAGAGGACTGACACTCTAATTTTCTATGATTTTAATCTCTCCTGTGAGTCCAGTTTTAGAATCCGATGCTTCACTTCAGGTGTACTGTATCCCTTAGACCTCCTTATTGATGATGAAACACTGAAGTTGCATCCCAATTTAAAACAAAAGGCATAATGCCGACTTAAGTACAAGATGACTGACACTCAAACTTTCTATGATTTGAACCTCTCCAGTGAGTCCAGTTTTAGATTCCGATGCTTCACTTCAGGTTTACTGTATCCCTTGGACCTTCTTATTGACGATGAAACACAGAAATTGCATCCGAATGTAATACAAAAGGCACAATGCCGACTTTAGTACATGAGGACCGACACTCTAACTTTCTATGATTTGAACCTTTCCTCTGTGTCAAGTTTTAGTTTCCGATGCTTCACTTCAGGTTTACTGTATCCCTTGGACCTTCTTATTGACGATGAAACAGAGAAAATCCATCGGAATTAAATTCAAACGTACATTGCCGACTTAAATACAAGTGGACTGACACTCTAACTTTGTATGATTTGTACCTCTCCAGTGAGTCCAGTTTTAGATTCCGATGCTTCACTTCAGGTTTACTGTATCCCTTGGACCTTCCTATTGACGATGAAGCACAGAAATTGCATCGGAATTAAATTCAAAAGCCACATTGCAACCTTAAGTACAAGAGGACTGACACTCTAACATTCTATGCTTTGAACCTCTCCTGCGAGTTCTGTTTCAGTTTCCGATGCTTCACTTCAGGCTTACTTTATACCTTGGACCTTCTTATTGGCGATGAAGCACAGAAATTGCATCCGAATTTAATACAAAACGCACAATGCCGACTAAAGTACAGGAGGACTGACACTCTAACTTTTTATGATTTGAACCTCTCCTGTGAGTCCAGTCTTAGATTTCGATGCTTCACTTCAGGTTTACTATATACCTTGGACCTTCCTATTGACGATGAAACTCAGAAATTGCATCCGAATTTAATACAAATTCACAAGGCCGACTGAAGTACAAGAGGACTGACATTCTAACTTTCTATGATTTGAACCTCTCCTGTGAGTCCGGTTTTAGATTCCGATGCTTCACTTCAGGTTTACTGTATCCCTTGGACCTTCTTATTGACGAAGAAACACAGAAATTGCATCTGAATTTAATACAAAAGGCACAATGGTGACTTAAGTAAAAGAGACTGACACTCTAACTCTCTTTGATTAGAACCTCTCCTGTGGGTCCAGTTTTAGATTCCGATGCTTCTCGTCAGGTTTACTGTACCCCTTGGACCATCTTATTGTCGATGAAACACAGAAATTGCATCCGAATTTAATACAAAAGTCACAATGCCGACTTACGTACAAGAGGACTGACACTCTAACTTTCTATGATTTGAACCTCTCCTGTGTTCCAGTTTTAGATTCCAATGCTTCACTTCAGGTTTACTGAATCCCTTAGACCTTCTTATTGAAGATGAAACTCAGAAATTCCATCCGAATTTCTTACAAAAGTCACAATGCCGATTGAAATACAAGAGGACTGACGCTCTAACTTTCTATCTTTTGAACATCTCCAGTGAGTCCAGTTTTAGATTCCGATGCTTCACTTCAGGATTACTGAATAACTTGGACCTTCTTATTGGCGATGAAGCACAGATATTGCATCCGAATTTAATACAAAAGGCACAATGCCGACTTAAGTACAAGAGGACTGACACTCTAACTTTCTATGATTTGAACCTCTCCTGTGAGTCATGTTTTAGATTCCGATGCTTCACTTCAGGTTTACTGTATACCGTGGACCTACTTATTAATGATGAAATACAGAAGTTGCATCGGAATTTAATACAAAAGGCACAATGCCGACTTAAGTACAAGAGGACTGACACTCTAACTTTCTATGGTTTGAACACCTCCTGTGAGTCCAGTTTTACATTCCGATGCTTCACTACAGGTTTACTGTATCCCTTGGTCCTTGTTATTGACGATGAAACACAGAAATTGCACCCGAATTAAATACAAAAGTCATAATGCCGACTTAAGTACAAAGGACTGACACTCAAACTTTCTATATTTTGAACCTCTCCTGTGAGACCAGTTTTAGATTCCGATGCTTCACTTCAGGATTACTGTATAACTTGGACCTTCTTATCGACGATGAAGCGCAGAAATTGCATCCGAATTTAATAGAAAAGGCACAATGCCGACTTAAGTACAAGAGGACTGACACTCTAACTTTCTATGATTTGAACCGCTCCTGTGTGTCCAGTTTTAGATTCCAATGCTTCACTTCAGGTTTACTGTATCCCTTGGACCTCCTTATTGACAATGAAACACTGAAATTGCATCCGAATTAAATACAAGAGGCACAATGCCGACATTAGTACAAGAGGACGGACACTCTAACATTCTATGATTTGAACCTCTCCTGTGAGTCCGGTCTTAGATTCCGATGCTTCACTTCAGGTTTACTGTATACCTTCGACCTTCCTATTGACGATGAAACACAGAAATTGCATCCGAATTTAATACAAAATGCACAATGCCGACTGAAGTACAAGATTACTGACGTTCTAACTTTCTATGATTTGAACCTCTCCTGTGAGTCCGGTTTTAGTTCCCTATGCTTCACTTCAGGTTTACTGAATCCCTTGGACCTTCTTGTTGACGATGAAACACAGAAATTCCATCCGAATTTAATACAAAAGTCACAATGCCGACTTAAGTACAAGAGGACTGACACTTTCACTTTCTATGCTTTGAACCTCTCCTGTGAGTCCAGTTTTAGATTCCGATGCTTCACTTCAGGATTACTGTATAACTTGGACCTTCTTATTGGCGATGAAGCACAGAGATTGCATCCGAATTTAATACAAAAGGCACAATGCCGACTTCAGTACAAGAGGACTGACACTCAAACTTTCTCTGATTTGAACCTCTCCTGTGACTCCAGTTTTAGATTCCAATGCTTCACTTCAGGTTTACCGTATCCCTTGGACCTCCTTATTGACAATGAAACAGAGAAATTGCATCCGAATTGAATACAAAAGGCACAATGCCGACATAAGTACAAGAGGACTGACACTCTAACTTTCTATGATTTGAACCCCTCCTGTGAGTCCAGATTTAGATTCCAATGCTTCACTTCAGGTTTACTGTATACCTGGGACCTTCCTATTGGCGATGAAACACAGAAATAGCATCCGAATTTAATACAAAAGGCAAAATGCCGACTGAAGTACAAGAGGACTGACATTCTCACTATCTATGATTTGAACCTCTCCTGTGGGTCCGGTTTTAGATTACGATGCTTCACTTCAGGTTTACTGTACCCCTTGGACATTCTTATTGACGATGAAACACAGATATTGCATCCGAATGTAATACAAAAGCCACAATGCCGACATTAGGACAGGAGGACTGACACTCTAACTTTGTATGATTTGAACCTCTCCTGTGAGTCCAGTTTTAGATTCCGATGATTCACTTCAGGCTTACTGTATCCCTTGGACCTTCTATTTGACGATGAAACACAGAAATTGCATCTGAATTTAATACAAAAGGCACAATGGCGACTTAAGTACAAGAGACTGACACTCCAACTCTCTTTGATTTGAACCTCTACTGTGAGTCCAGTTTTAGATTCCAATGCATCACTTCAGGTTTACTGAATCCCTTGGACCTTCTTATTGGCGATGAAACACAGAAATTCCATCCAAATTTAATACAAAAGTCACAATGCCGATTTAAGTACAAGAGGACTGACACTTTAACTTTCTATGTTTTGAACCCCTCCTGTGAGTCCAGTTTTAGGTTCCGATGCTTCACATCAGGATTACTGTATAACTTGGACCTTCTTATTGGCGATGAAGCACAGAAATTGCATCCGAATTTAATACAAAAGGCACAATGCCGACTTAAGTACAAGAGGACTGACACTCTAACTTTCTATGATTTGAACATCTCCTGTGACTCCAGTTTTAGATTCCAATGCTTCACTTCAGGTTTACCGTATCCCTTGGACCTCCTTATTGACAATGAAACAGAGAAATTGCATCCGAATATAATACAAAAGGCACAATGCCGACATAAGTACAAGAGGACTGAAACTCTAACTTTCTATGATTTGAACCTCTCCTGTGAGTCCAGTTTTAGATTCCGATGCTTCACTTCAGGTTTACTGTATACCTAGGACCTTCCTGTTGACGATGAAACACAGAAATAGCATCCGAATTTAATACAAAAGGCAAAATGCCGACTGAAGTACAAGAGGACTGACATTCTCACTATCTATGATTTGAACCTCTCCTGTGGGTCCGGTTTTAGATTACGATGCTTCACTTCAGGTTTACTGTACCCCTTGGACCTTCTTATTGACGATGAAACACAGATATTGCATCCGAATGTAATACAAAAGCCACAATGCCGACATTAGGACAAGAGGACTGACACTCTAACTTTCTATGATTTGAACCTCTCCTGTGAGTCCAGTTTTAGATTCCGATGATTCACTTCAGGCTTACTGTATCCCTTGGACCTTCTATTTGACGATGAAACACAGAAATTGCATCTGAATTTAATACAAAAGGCACAATGGCGACTTAAGTACAAGAGACTGACACTCTAACTCTCTTTGATTTGAACCTCTACTGTGAGTCCAGTTTTAGATTCCAATGCATCACTTCAGGTTTACTGAATCCCTTGGACCTTCTTATTGGCGATGAAACACAGAAATTCCATCCAAATTTAAAACAAAAGTCACAATGCCGACTTAAGTACAAGAGGACTGACACTTTAACTTTCTATGTTTTGAACCTCTCCTGTGAGTCCAATTTTAGGTTCCGATGCTTCACATCAGGATTACTGTATAACTTGGACCTGCTTATTGGCGATGAAGCACAGAAATTGCATCCGAATTTAATACAAAAGGCACAATACCGACTTAAGTACAAGAGGACTGACATTCTCACTATCTATGATTTGAACCTCTCCTGTGGGTCCGGTTTTAGATTCCGATGCTTCACTTCAGGTTTATTGTACCCCTTGGACCTTCTTATTGACGATGAAACACAGATATTGCATCCGAAAGTAATACAAAAGCCACAATGCCGACTTAAGTACAAGAGGACTTACACTCTAAGTTTGTATGATTTGAACCTCTTCTGTGAGTCCAGTTTTAGATTCCGATGCTTCACTTCAGGCTTACTGTATCCCTTGGACCTTCTTATTGACGATGAAACACAGAAATTGCATCCGAATTTAATACAAAAAGCACAATGCCGACTTAAGTACAAGAGGACTGACACTCTAACTTTCTATGATTTGAACCTCTCCTGTGAGTCCGGTTTTAGATTCCGATGCTTCACTTCAGGTTTACTGTATCCCTTGGACCTTCTTATTGACGAAGAAACACAGAAATTTCATCTGAATTTAATACAAAAGGCACAATGGCGACTTAAGTACAAGAGACTGGCACTCTAACTCTCTTTGATTAGAACCTCTCCTGTGGGTCCAGTTTTAGATTCCGATGCTTATCGTCAGGTTTACTGTACTCCTTGGACCATCTTATTGACGATGAAACACAGAAATTGCATCCGAATTTAATACAAACGTCACAATGCCGACTTACGTACAAGAGGACTGACACTCTAACTTTCTATGATTTGAACCCCTCCTGTGAGTCCAGTTTTTGATTCCGATGCTTCACTTTAGGTTTACTGTATCCCTTGGACATTCTTATTGACGATGGAACGCAGATATTGCATCGGAATAAAATTCAAAAGGCACATTGCCGACTTAAGTACAAGAGGACTGACACTCTAACTTTCTATGATTTGAACCTCTCCTGTGAGTCCAGTTTTAGATTCCGATGCTTCACTTCAGGTTTACTGTATCCCTTGGACCTTCTTATTGACGATGAAACACAGAAATTGCATCCGAATTGAATACAAAAGGCACAATGCCGACATAAGTACAAGAGGACTGACACTCTAACTTTCTATGATCGGAACCTCTTCTGTGAGTCCAGTTTTAGATTCCGATGCTTCACTTCAGGTTTACTGTATACCTTGGACTTTCCTATTGACGATGAAACACAGAAATTGCATCCGAATTTAATACAAAAGCCACAATGCCGACTTAAGTACAAGAGGACTGACACCCTAACTTTCTATGATTTAAGCCTCTCCTGTGAGTCCAGTTTTATAATCCGATGCTTCACTTCAGTTTTACTTTATACCTTGGACCTTCGTATTGGCGATGAAGCACAGAAATTGCATCCGAGTTTAATACAAAATGCACAATGCCGACTTAAGTACAAGAGGACTGACACTCTAACTTTCTATGGTTTGAACCTCTCCTGAGAGTCCAGTTTTTGATTCCGATGCTTCACTTTAGGTTTACCGTATCCCTTGGACATTCTTATTGACGATGAAACGCAGAAATTGCATCGGAATAAAATTCAAAAGGCACATTACCGACTTAAGTACAAGAGGACTGACAGTCTAAATTTCTATGATTTGAACCTCTCCTGTGAGTCCAGTTTTAGATTCCGATGCTTCACTTCAGGTTTACTGTATCCCTTGGACCTTCTTATTGACGATGAAACACAGAAATTGCATCCGAATTTAATACAAAAGGCACAACGCCGACGTAAGTACAAGAGGACTGACACTCTAACTTTCTATGATTTGAACCTCTCCTGTGAGTCATGTTTTAGATTCCGATGCTTCACTTCAGGTTTACTGTATACGTTGGACCTTCTTAATGATGATGAAATATAGAAGTTGCATCGGAATTTAATACAAAAGGCACAATGCCGACTTAAGTACAAGAGGACTGACACTCTAAATTTCTATGATTTGAACATCTCCTGTGAGTCCAGTTTTACATTCCAATGCATCACTTCAGGTTTACTGAATCCCTTGGACCTTCTTATTGGCGATGAAACACAGAAATTCCAACCCAATTTAATACAAAAGTCACAATGCCGACTTAAGTACAAGAGGACTGACACTTTAACTTTCAATGTTTTGAACCTCTCCTGTGAGTCCAGTTTTAGGTTCCGATGCTTCACATCAGGATTACTGTATAACTTGGACCTTCTTATTGGCGATGAAGCACAGAAATTGCATCCGAATTTAATACAAAAGGCACAATGCCGACTTAAGTACAAGAGGACTGACACTCTAACTTTCTATGATTTGAACCTCTCCTGTGACTCCAGTTTTAGATTCCAATGCTTCACTTCAGGTTTACCGTATCCCTTGGACCTCCTCATTGACAATGAAACAGAGAAATTGCATCCGAATTGAATACAAAAGGCACAATGCCGACATAAGTACAAGAGGACTGAAACTCTAACTTTCTATGATTTGAACCTCTCCTGTGAGTCCAGTTTTAGATTCCGATGCTTCACTTCAGGTTTACTGTATACCTAGGACCTTCCTGTTGACGATGAAACACAGAAATAGCATCCGAATTTAATACAAAAGGCAAAATGCCGACTGAAGTACAAGAGGACTGACATTCTCACTATCTATGATTTGAACCTCTCCTGTGGGTCCGGTTTTAGATTACGATGCTTCACTTCAGGTTTACTGTACCCCTTGGACCTTCTTATTGACGATGAAACACAGATATTGCATCCGAATGTAATACAAAAGCCACAATGCCGACTTTAGGACAAGAGGACTGACACTCTAACTTTGTATGATTTGAACCTCTCCTGTGAGTCCAGTTTTAGATTCTGATGATTCACTTCAGGCTTACTGTATCCCTTGGACCTTCTATTTGACGATGAAACACAGAAATTGCATCTGAATTTAATACAAAAGGCACAATGGCGACTTAAGTACAAGAGACTGACACTCTAAATCTCTTTGATTTGAACCTCTACTGTGAGTCCAGTTTTAGATTCCAATGCATCACTTCAGGTTTACTGAATCCCTTGGAACTTCTTATTGGCGATGAAACACAGAAATTCCATCCAAATTTAATACAAAAGTCACAATGCCGACTTAAGTACAAGAGGACTGACACTTTAACTTTCTATGTTTTGAACCTCTCCTGTGAGTCCAGTTTTAGGTTCCGATGCTTCACCTCAGGATTACTGTATAACTTGGACCTGCTTATTGGCGATGAAGCACAGAAATTGCATCCGAATTTAATACAAAAGGCACAATACTGACTTAAGTACAAGAGGACTGACATTCTCACTATCTATGATTTGAACCTCTGCTGTGGGTCCGGTTTTAGATTCCGATGCTTCACTTCAGGTTTATTGTACCCCTTGGACCTTCCTATTGACGATGAAACACAGATATTGCATCCGAAAGTAATACAAAAGCCACAATGCCGACTTAAGTACAAAAGGACTGACACTCTAAGTTTGTATGATTTGAACCTCTTCTGTGAGTCCAGTTTTAGATTCCGATGCTTCACTTCAGGCTTACTGTATCCCTTGGACCTTCTTATTGACGATGAAACACAGAAATTGCATCCGAATTTAATACAAAAAGCACAATGCCGACTTAAGTACAAGAGGACTGACACTCTAACTTTCTATGATTTGAACCTCTCCTGTGAGTCCGGTTTTAGATTCCGATGCTTCACTTCAGGTTTACTGTATCCCTTGGACCTTCTTATTGACGAAGAAACACAGATATTGCATCTGAATTTAATACAAAAGGCACAATGGCGACTTAAGTACAAGAGACTGACACTCTAACTCTCTTTGATTAGAACCTCTCCTGTGGGTCCAGTTTTAGATTCCGATGCTTCTCGTCAGGTTTACTGTACTCCTTGGACCATCTTATTGACGATGAAACACAGAAGTTGCATCCGAATTTAATACAAACGTCACAATGCCGACTTACGTACAAGAGGACTGACACTCTAACTTTCTATGATTTGAACCTCTCCTGTGAGTCCAGTTTTAGATTCCAATGCTTCACTTCAGGTTTACTGAATCCCTTAGACCTTCTTATTGAAGATGAAACTCAGAAATTCCATCCGAATTTCATACAAAAGTCACAATGCCGACTGAAATACAAGAGGACTGACGCGCTAACTTTCTATCTTTTGAACATCTCCTGTGAGTCCAGTTTTAGATTCCGATGCTTCACTTCAGGATTACTGTATAACTTGGACCTTCTTATTGGCGATGAAGCACAGAAATTGGATCCGAATTTAATACAAAAGGCACAATGCCGACTTAAGTACAAGAGGACTGACACTCTAACTTTCTATGATTTGAACCTCTCCTGTGAGTCCAGTTTTAGATTCCAATGCTTCACTTCAGGTTTACCGTATCCCTTGGACCTCCTTGTTGACAATGAAACACAGAAATTGCATCCGAATTGAATACAAAAGGCACAATGCCGACATAAGTACAAGAGGACTGACACTCTAACTTTCTATGATCTGAACCTCTCCTGTGAGTCCAGTTTTAGATTCCGATGCTTCACTTCAGGTTTACTGTATACCTTGGACTTTCCTATTGACGATGAAACACAGAAATTGCATCCGAATTTAATACAAAAGCCACAATGCCTACTTAAGGACAAGAGGACTGACACCCTAACTTTCTATGATTTAAGCCTCTCCTGTGAGTCCAGTTTTATAATCCGATGCTTCACTTCAGTTTTACTTTATACCTTGGACCTTCGTATTGGCGATGAAGCACAGAAATTGCATCCGAGTTTAATACAAAATGCACAATGCCGACTTAAGTACAAGAGGACTGACACTCTAACTTTCTATGATTTGAACCTCTCCTGTGACTCCAGTTTTAGATTCCAATGCTTCACTTCAGGTTTACCGTATCCCTTGGACATTCTTATTGACGATGAAACGCAGAAATTGCATCGGAATAAAATTCAAAAGGCACATTGCCGACTTAAGTACAAGAGGACTGACACTCTAACTTTCTATGATTTGAACCTCTCCTGTGAGTCCAGTTTTAGATTCCGATGCTTCACTTCACGTGGACTGTATCCCTTGGACCTTCTTATTGACAATGAAACACAGAAATTGCATCCGAATTTAATACAAAAGGCACAACGCCGACGTAAGTACAAGAGGACTGACACTCTAACTTTCTATGATTTGAACCTCTCCTGTGAGTCATGTTTTAGATTCCGATGCTTCACTTCAGGTTTACTGTATACCTTGGACCTTCTTAATGATGATGAAATATAGAAGTTGCATCGGAATTTAATACAAAAGGCACAATGCCGACTTAAGTACAAGAGGACTGACACTCTAAATTTCTATGATTTGAACATATCCTGTGAGTCCTGTTTTACATTCCGATGCTTCACTACAGGTTTACTGTATCCCTTGGTCCTTGTTATTGACGATGAAACACAGAAATTGCATCCGAATTAAATACAAAAGTCATAATGCCGACTTAAGTACAAGAGGACTGACACTTTAACTTTCTATGTTCTCAACCTCTCCTGTGACTCCAGTTTTAGATTCCGATGCTTCACTTCAGGATTACTGTATAACTTGGACCTTCTTATCGACGATGAAGCGCAGAAATTGCATCCGAATTTAATACAAAAGGCACAATGCCGACTTAAGTACAAGAGGACTGACTCTCTAACATTCTATGATTTGAACCTCTCCTGTGAGTCCAGTCTTAGATTCCGATGCTTCACTTCAGGTTTACTGTATCCCTTGGACCTCCTTTTTGACAATGAAACACAGAAATTGCATCCGAATTAAATACAAGAGGCACAATGCCGACATTAGTACAAGAGGACTGACACTCTAACATTCTATGATTTGAACCTCTCCTGTGAGTCCAGTCTTAGATTCCGATGCTTCACTTCAGGTTTACTGTATTCTTTGGACCTTCCTATTGACGATGAAACACAGAAATTGCATCCGAATTTAATACAAAATGCACAATGCCGACTGAAGTACAAGATTACTGACGTTCTAACTTTCTATGATTTGAACCTCTCCTGTGAGTCCGGTTTTAGATCCCTATGCTTCACTTCAGGTTTACAGAATCCCTTGGACCTTCTTATTGACGATGAAACACAGAAATTCCATCCGAATTTAATACAAAAGTCACAATGCCGACTTAAGTACAAGAGGACTGACACTTTAACTTTCTATGTTTTCAACCTCTCCTGTGACTCCAGTTTTAGATTCCAATGCTTCACTTCAGGTTTACCGTATCCCTTGGACCTCCTTATTGACAATGAAACAGAGAAATTGCATCCGAATTGAAAACAAAAGGCACAATGCCGACATAAGTACAAGAGGACTGACACTCTAACTTTCTATGATTTGAACCCCCCCTGTGAGTCCACATTTAGATTCCATTGCTTCACTTCAGGTTTACTGTATACCTTGGACCTTCCTATTGACGATGAAACACAGAAATAGCATCCGAATTTAATACAAAAGGCAAAATGCCGACTGAAGTACAAGAGGACTGACATTCTCAGTATCTTTGATTTGAACCTCTCCTGTGTGTCCGGTTTTAGATTACGATGCTTCACTTCAGGTTTACTGTACCCCTTGGACCTTCTTATTGACGATGAAACATAGATATTGCATCCGAATGTAATACAAAAGCCACAATGCCGACATTAGGACAAGAGGACTGACACTCTAACTTTGTATGATTTGAACCTCTCCTGTGAGTCCAGTTTTAGATTCCGATGATTCACTTCAGGCTTACTGTATCCCTTGGACCTTCTATTTGACGATGAAACACAGAAATTGCATCTGAATTTAATACAAAAGGCACAATGCCGACTTAAGTACAAGAGGACTGACACTTTAACTTTCTATGTTTTGAACCTCTCCTGTGAGTCCAGTTTTAGGTTCCGATGCTTCACATCAGGATTACTGTATAACTTGGACCTTCTTATTGGCGATGAAGCACAGAAATTGCATCCGAATTTAATACAAAAGGCACAATGCCGACTTAAGTACAAGAGGACTGACACTCTAACTTTCTATGATTTGAACCTCTTCTGTGACTCCAGTTTTAGATTCCAAAGCTTCACTTCAGGTTTACCGTATCCCTTGGACCTCCTTATTGACAATGAAACAGAGAAATTGCATCCGAATTGAATACAAAAGGCACAATGCCGACATAAGTACAAGAGGACTGAAACTCTAACTTTCTATGATTTGAACCTCTCCTGTGAGTCCAGTTTTAGATTCCGATGCTCCACTTCAGGTTTACTGTATACCTTGGACCTTCCTGTTGACGATGGAACACAGAAATAGCATCCGAATTTAATACAAAAGGCAAAATGCCGACTTAAGTACAAGAGACTGACACTCTAACTCTCTTTGATTTGAACCTCTACTGTGAGTCCAGTTTTTGGTTTCCGATTCTTCACTTCAGGATTACAGTATAACTTGGACCTTCTTATTGGCGATGAAGCACAGAAATTGCATCCGAATTTAATACAAAAGGCACAATGCCGACTTAAGTACAAGAGGACTGACATTCTCACTATCTATGATTTGAACCTCTCCTGTGGGTCCGGTTTTAGATTCCGATGCTTCACTTCAGGTTTACTGTACCCCTTGGACCTTCTTATTGACGATGAAACACAGATATTGCATCCGAATGTAATACAAAAGCCACAATGCCGACTTAAGTGCAAGAGGACTGACACTCTAAGTTTGTATGATTTGACCTCTTCTGTGAGTCCAGTTTTAGATTCCGATGCTTCACTTCAGGCTTACTGTATCCCTTGGACCTTCTTATTGACGATGAAACACAGATTTATTGCATCCGAGTTTAATTCAAAAGGCACAATGCCGCCTTAAGTACAAGAGGAATGACACTCTAACTTTCTATGATTTGAACCTCTCCTGTGAGTCCAGTTTTAGATTCCGATGTTTCACTTCAGGTTTACTGCATCCCTTGGACCTTCTTATTGACGATGAAACACAGAAATTGCATCCCAATTTAATACAAAAGGCACAATGCCGACTTAAGTACAAGAGGAATGACACACTAACTTTCCATGATTTGAACCTCTCCTGTGATTCCAGTTTTAGATTCCGATGCTTCACTTCAGGTTTACTGTATGCCTTGGACCTTCTCATTGACGATGAAACACAGAAATTGCATCCAAATTTAATACAAAAGGCACAATACCGACTTAAGTACAAGAGGGACTGACACTCTAACTTTCTATGATTTGAACCTCTCCTGTGAGTCCAGTTTTAGATTCCGATGTTTCACTTCAGGTTTACTGCATCCCTTGGACCTTCTTATTGACGATGAAACACAGAAATTGCATCCCAATTTAATACAAAAGGCACAATGCCGACTTAAGTACAAGAGGAATGACACTCTAACTTTCCATGATTTGAACCTCTCCTGTGATTCCAGTTTTAGATTCCGATGCTTCACTTCAGGCTTACTGTATCCCGTGGACCTTCTTATTGACGATGAAACACCGATTTATTGCATCCGAATTTAATACAAAAGGCACAATGCCGACTTAAGTACAAGATGATTGACACTCTACCTATCTATGATTTGAACCTCTCCTGTGAGTCCAGTTTTAGATTCCGATGCTTCACTTCAGGTTTACTGTATCCCTTGGACCTACTTATTGACGATGAAACACAGAAATTCCATCTGAATTTAATACAAAAGGCACAATGCCGACTTAAGTACAAGAGGACTGACACACTAACTTTCTATGATTTGAACCTCTCCTGTGGGTCCAGTTTTAGATTCCGATGCTTCACTTCAGGTTTACTGTACCCCTTGGACCATCTAATTGACGATGAAACACAGAAATTGCATCCGAATTTAATACAAAACGCACAATGCCGACTTAAGTACAAGAGGACTGACATTCTAATTTTCTAAGATTTGAACCTCTCCTGTGAGTCCAGTTTTAGATTCCGATGCTTCACTTCAGGTTTACTGTATCCCTTGGACCTTCTTATTGACGATGAAACACAGAAATTGCATCTGAATTTAATAGAAAAGGCACAATGCCGACTTAAGTACAAGAGGACTGACATTCTAACTTTCTAAGATTTGAACCTCTCATGTGAGTCCAGTTTTAGATTCCGATACTTCACTTCAGGTTTACTGTATGCCTTGGACCTTCTCATTGACGATGAAACACGGAAATTGCACCCGAATTTAATACAAAAGGCACAATGCCGACTTAAGTACAAGAGGACTGACACTTTAACTTCCTATGATTTGAACCTCTCCTGTGAGTCCAGTTTAAGATTGCGATGTTTCACTTCAGGTTTACTGTTTCCCTTGGACCTTCTTATTCACGATGAAACACAGAAATTGCATCCGAATATAATACAAAAGGCACAATGCCGACTTAAGTACATGAGAAATGACACTCTAACTTTCCATGATTTGAACCTCTCCTGTGAGTCCAGTTTTAGATTCTGATGCTTCACTTCAGGCATACTGTATCCTTTGGACCTTCTTATTGACGATGAAACACAGATTTATTGCATCCAAACATAATACAAAAGGCACAACACCGACTTAAGTACAAGAGGATTGACACTCTAACATTCTATGATTTGAACCTCTCCTGTGAGTACAGTTTTAGATTACGATGCTTCACTAAAGGTTTACTGTATCCCTTGGACCTTCTTATTGACTATAAAACACAGAAATTGCGTCGGAATTAAATTCAAAACGCACAAAGCCGACTTAAGTACAAGATGACTGACACTCTAACATTCTATGATTTGAACCTCTCCTGTGAGTCCAGTTTTAGATTCCGATGCTTCACTTCAGGTTTACTGTATCCCTTGGACATTCTTATTGACGATTAAATACAGAAATTGCATCCGAATTTAATACAAATGGCACAATGCCGACATAAGTACAAGAGGACTGACACTATAACTTTCAATGATATGAACCTCTCCTGTGAGTCCAGTTTTGGATTCCGATGCTTCACTTCAGGTTTACTGTATCCCTTGGACCCTCTTATTGACGATGAAACACAGAAATTTCATCCGAATGCAATACAAAAGGCACAATGCCGACTTAAGTACAAGAGGACTGACACTTTAACTTTCTATGTTTTGAACCTTTCCTGTGAGTCCAGTTTTAGATTCCGACGCTTCACTTCAGGTTACTGTATACCTTGAACCAACTTATTGGCGATGAAGCACTGAAATTGCATCCGAATGTACTACAAAAGGCACAATGCCGACCTAAGTACAAGTGGACTAACACTGTAACTTTCTATGATTTAAACCTCTCCTGTGAGTCCAGTTATAGATTCCGATGCTTCACTTCCGGTTTACTGTACCCCTTGAACCTTCTTATTGACGGTGAAACACAGAAATTGCATACGAATTTAATACGAAAGGCACAATGCCGACTTAAGTACATGAGAACTGACACTCTAACTTTCGATGATTTGAACCTCTCCTGTGAGTCCTGATTCAGATTCCGATGCTTCACTTCAGGTTTACTGTATCCCTTGGACCTTCTCATTGGTGATGAAGCACAGAAATTGAATGCGAATTTAATACAAAAGGCACAATGCCGATTTAAGTACAAGAGGACTGACACTCTAACTATCTATGATTTGAACCTCTTCTGTGAGTCCAGTTATAGATTCCGATGCTTCATTTCAGGTTTACTGTATACCTTGGACGTTCTTATTGACGATGAAACACAGAATTTGCATCGGAACTAAGTCCAAAACGCACAAAGCCGACTTAAGTACAAGAGGACTGACACTCTAACTTTCCATGATTTGAACCTCTCCTGTGAGTCCCGTTTTAGATTCCGATGCTTCACTCCAGGTTTACTGTATCCCTTGGACATTCTTATTGACGATGAAACACAGAAATTGCATCCGAATTTGATACAATAGGCACAATGCCGACTTACGTACAAGAGGACTGACAATCTAACTTTCTATGATTTGAACCTTTCCTGTGGGTCCAGTTTTAGATTCCGATGCTTCACTTCAGGTTTACTGTATCTTTTGGACCTTCTTATAGATGATGAAACACAGAAATTGCATCCGAATTTAATACAAAAGGCACAATGCCGACTTAAGTACAAGAGGACTGACACTCTAATTTTCAATGATTTGAACCTCTCCTGTGAGTCCAGTTTTAGATTCCGATGCTTCACGTCAGGTTTACTGTATCCCTTGGGCCTTCTTATTGACGATGAAACACAGAAACTCCATCCGAATTTAGTACAAAAGGTACAATGCCGACTTAAATACAAGAGGCCTGACACTCTAACTTTCTATGTTTTGAACCTGTCCTGTGAGTCCAGTTTTAGATTCCGATACTTCACTTCAGGTTTACTGTATACCTTGGACCTTCCTATTGACGATGAAGCACAGAAATTGCATCCGAATTTAATACAAAAAGCTCAATGCCGACTTAAGTACAAGAATACTTACACTCTAACTTTCTATGATTTGAACCTCTCCTGTGAGTCCAGTTTTTGATTCCGATGCTTCACTTCAGGTTTACTGTATCCCTTGGACCTTCTTATTGACGATGAAACACAGAAATTGCATCCGAATGTAATACAAAAGGCACAATGCCGACTTAAGTACAAGAGGACTGACACACTAACGTTCTATGATTTGAACCTCTCCTGTGAGTCCAGTATTAGATTTCGATTCTTCACTTAACGTTTACTGTATCCGTTGGACCTTCTTATTGACGATGAAACACAGAAACTGCATCCGCATTTAATACAAAAGGCACAATACCGACTTAAGTACAAGAGGACTGACACTTTAACTTTCTATGTTTTGAACCTTTCCTGTGAGTCCAGTTTTAGATTCCGATGCTTCACTTCAGGTTTACTGTATCCCTTGGACCTACTTATTGACGATGAAACAAAGAAATTCCATCTGAAATTAATACAAAAGGCACAATGCCGACTTAAGTACAAGAGGACTGACACACTAACGTTCTATGATTTGAACCTCTCCTGTGAGTCCAGTATTAGATTTCGATGCTACACGTAAGGTTTACTGTATCCGTTGGACCTTCTTATTGACGATGAAACACAGAAATTGCATCCGCATTTAATACAAAAGGCACAATACCGACTTAAGTACAAGAGGACTGACACTCTAACTTTCTTTGATTTGAACCTCTCCTGTGGGTCCAGTTTTATATTCCGATGCTTCACTTCAGGTTTACTGTATCCCTTGGACCTTCATATTGACGATAAAACAAAGAAATTGCGTCCGAATTTAATACAAAAAGCACAACGCCGACTTAAGTACAAGAGGACTGACACTCTAAATTTCTATGATTTGAACCTCTCCTGTGAGTCCAGTCTTTTATTTAGATGCTTTACTTCAGGTTTACTGTACCCCTTGGACCATCTAATTGACGATGAAACACAGAAATTGCATCCGAATTTAATACAAAACGCACAATCCCGACTTAAGTACAAGAGGACTGACATTCTAACTTTCTAAGATTTGAACCTCTGCTGTGAGTCCAATTTTAGATTCCGATGCTTCACTTGAGGGTTACTGTATTATTTGGACCTTCTTACTGACGATGAAACACAGAAATTGCATCCCAATTTAATACAAAAGGCACAACGCCGACATAAGAGCAAGAGGATTGACACGCTAACTTTCTATGATTTGAACCTCTCCTGTGAGTCCAGTTTTAGATTCCGATGCTTCACTTCAGGTTTACTGTATCCCTTGGATCTTCTTATTGACGATGAAACAAAGAAATTGCGTCCGAATTTAATACAAAAAGCACAATGCCGACTTAAGTACAAGAGGACTGACACTCTAAATTTCTATGATTTGAACCTCTCCTGTGAGTCCAGTTTTTGATTTAGATGCTTCACTTCAGGTTTACTGTACCCCTTGGACCATCTAATTGACGATGAAACACAGAAATTGCATCCGAATATAATACAAAAGGCACAATGCCGACTTAAGTACATGAGAAATGACACTCTAACTTTCCATGATTTGAACCTCTCCTGTGAGTCCAGTTATAGATTCTGATGCTTCACTTCAGGCATACTGTATCCTTTCGACCTTCTTATTGACGATGAAACACAGATTTATTGCATCCAAACTTAATACAAAAGGCACAATGCCGACTTAAGTACAAGAGGATTGACACTCTAACATTCTATGATTTGAACCTCTCCTGTGAGTACAGTTTTAGATTACGATGCTTCACTAAAGGTTTACTGTATCCCTTGGACCTTCTTATTGACTATGAAACACAGAAATTGCGTCGGAATTAAATTCAAAACGCACAAAGCCGACTTAAGTACAAGATGACTGACACTCTAACATTCTATGATTTGAACCTCTCCTGTGAGTCCAGTTTTAGATTCCGATGCTTCACTTCAGGTTTACTGTATCCCTTGGACATTCTTATTGACGATGAAATACAGAAATTGCATCCGAATTTAATACAAATGGCACAATGCCGACTTAAGTACAAGAGGACTGACACTATAACTTTCAATGATATGAACCTCTCCTGTGAGTCCAGTTTTGGATTCCGATACTTCACTTCAGGTTTACTGTATCCCTTGGACCTTCTTATTGACGATGAAACACAGAAATTTCATCCGAATGCAATACAAAAGGCACAATGCCGACTTAAGTACAAGAGGACTGACACTTTAACTTTCTATGTTTTGAACCTTTCCTGTGAGTCCAGTTTTGGATTCCGACGCTTCACTTCAGGTTACTGTATACCTTGAAACTACTTACTGGCGATGAAGCACTGAAATTGCATCCGAATTTACTACAAAAGGCACAATGCCGACCTAAGTACAAGTGGACTAACACTGTAACTTTCTATGATTTAAACCTCTCCTGTGAGTCCAGTTATAGATTCCGATGCTTCACTTCCGGTTTACTGTACCCCTTGAACTTTCTTATTGACGGTGAAACACAGAAATTGCATACGAATTTAATAGTAAAGGCACAATGCCGACTTAAGTACATGAGAATTGACACTCTAACTTTCGATGATTTGAACCTCTCCTGTGAGTCCTGATTCAGATTCCGATGCTTCACTTCAGGTATACTGTATCCCTTGGACCTTCTCATTGGTGATGAAGCACAGAAATTGAATCCGAATTTAATACAAAAGGCACAATGCCGATTTAAGTACAAGAGGACTGACACTCTAACTATCTATGATTTGAACCTCTTCTGTGAGTCCAGTTATAGATTCCGATGCTTCATTTCAGGTTTACTGTATACCTTGGACCTTCTTATTGACGATGAAACACAGAATTTGCACGGAACTAAATCCAAAACGCACAAAGCCGACTTATGTACAAGAGGACTGACACTCTAACTTTCCATGATTTGAACCTATCCTGTGAGTCCCGTTTTAGATTCCGATGCTTCACTCCAGGTTTACTGTATCCCTTGGACATTCTTATTGACGATGAAACACAGAAATTGCATCCGAATTTGATACAAAAGGCACAATGCCGACTTACGTACAAGAGGACTGACAATCTAACTTTCTATGATTTGAACCTTTCCTGTGGGTCCAGTTTTAGATTCCGATGCTTCACTTCAGGTTTACTGTATCTTTTGGACCTTCTTATAGATGATGAAACACAGAAATTGCATCCGAATTTAATACAAAAGGCACAATGCCGACTTAAGTACAAGAGGACTGACACTCTAACTTTCAATGATTTGAACCTCTCCTGTGAGTCCAGTTTTAGATTCCGATGCTTCACGTCAGGTTTACTGTATCCCTTGGGCCTTCTTATTGACGATGAAACACAGAAACTACATCCGAATTTAATACAAAAGGTACAATGCCGACTTAAATACAAGAGGCCTGACACTCTAACTTTCTATGTTTTGAACCTGTCCTGTGAGTCCAGTTTTAGATTCCGATACTTCACTTCAGGTTTACTGTATACCTTGGACCTTCCTATTGACGATGAAGCACAGAAATTGCATCCGAATTTAATACAAAAGGCTCAATGCCGACTTAAGTACAAGAATACTTACACTCTAACTTTCTATGATTTGAACCTCTCCTGTGAGTCCAGTTTTTGATTCCGATGCTTCACTTCAGGTTTACTGTATCCCTTGGACCTTCTTATTGACGATGAAACACAGAAATTGCATCCGAATGTAATACAAAAGGCACAATGCCGACTTAAGTACAAGAGGACTGACACACTAACGTTCTATGATTTGAACCTCTCCTGTGAGTCCAGTATTAGATTTCGATTCTTCACTTAAGGTTTACTGTATCCGTTGGACTTTCTTATTGACGATGAAACACAGAAACTGCATCCGCATTTAATACAAAAGGCACAATACCGACTTAAGTACAAGAGGACTGACACTTTAACTTTCTATGTTTTGAACCTTTCCTGTGAGTCCAGTTTTAGATTCCGATGCTTCACTTCAGGTTTACTGCATCCCTTGGACCTACTTATTGACGATGAAACAAAGAAATCCCATCTGAAATTAATACAAAAGGCACAATGCCGACTTAAGTACAAGAGGACTGACACACTAACGTTCTATGATTTGAACCTCTCCTGTGAGTCCCGTATTAGATTTCGATGCTTCACTTAAGGTTTACTGTATCCGTTGGACCTTCTTATTGACGATGAAACACAGAAATTGCATCCGCATTTAATACAAAAGGCACAATACCGATTTAAGTACAAGAGGACTGACACTCTAACTTTCTTTGATTTGAACCTCTCCTGTGGGTCCAGTTTTATATTCCGATGCTTCACTTCAGGTTTACTGTATCCCTTGGACCTTCATATTGACGATAAAACAAAGAAATTGCGTCCGACTTTAATACAAAAAGCACAACGCCGACTTAAGTACAAGAGGACTGACACTCTAAATTTCTATGATTTGAACCTCTCCTGTGAGTCCAGTTTTTTATTTAGATGCTTTACTTCAGGTTTACTGTACCCCTTGGACCATCTAATTGACGATGAAACACAGAAATTGCATCCGAATTTAATACAAAACGCACAATGCCGACTTCAGTACAAGAGGACTGACATTCTAACTTTCTAAGATTTGAACCTCTCCTGTGAGTCCAATTTTAGATTCCGATGCTTCACTTGAGGGTTACTGTATCATTTGGACCTTCTTACTGACGATGAAACACAGAAATTGCATCCGAATTTAATACAAAAAGCACAATGCCGACTTAAGTACAAGAGGACTGACACTCTAAATTTCTATGATTTGAACCTCTCCTGTGAGTCCAGTTTTAGATTTACATGCTTCACTTCAGGTTTACTGTACCCCTTGGACCATCTAATTGACGATGAAACACAGAAATTGCATCCGAATTTAATACAAAACGCACAATGCCGACTTAAGTACAAGAGGACTGACATTCTAACTTTCTAAGATTTGAACCTCTCCTGTGAGTCCAGTTTTAGATTCCTACACTTCACTTCAGGTTTACTGTATGCCTTGGACCTTCTCATTGACGATGAAACACAGAAATTGGATCCGAATTTAATACAAAAGGCACAATGCCGAATTAAGTACAAGAGGACTGACACTCTAACTTTCTATGATTTGAACCTCTCCTGTGAGTCCAGTTTTAGATTCCGATGTTTCACTTCAGGTTTACTGTTTCCCTTGGACCTTCTTATTGACGATGAAAGACAGAAATTGCATCCGAATATAATACAAAAGGCACAATGCCGACTTAAAAACAAGAGAAATGACACTCTAACTTTCTTTGATTTGAACCTCTCCTGTGGGTCCAGTTTTAGATTCCGATGCTTCAGTTCAGGTTTACTGTATACCTTGGACCGTCTTATTGACGATTAAGCACTGAAATTGCATCCGAATTTATTACAAAAGGCACAATGCCGACTTAAGAACAAGTGGACTGACACTCTAACTTCTTATGATTTAAACCTCTCCTGTGAGTCCAAATTTAGTTTCCGATGGTTCACTTCCGATTTACTGTATCCCTTGGACCTTCTTATTGATGATGAAACACAGAAATTCCATCCGAATTTAATACATTAGGCACAATGCCGACTTAAATACAAGACTACTGACACTCTAACTTTCTATGTTTTACACCTCTCCTGTGAGTCCAGTTTTAGATTCCGTTACTTCACTTCAGGTTTACTGTATCCCTTGCACCTTCTTATTGACGATGAAACACAGAAATTGCATCCGAATTTAATACAAAAGGCACAATGCCGACTGATGTACAAGAGGACTGACACTTTAACTTTCAACGTTTTGAACCTTTCCTGTGAGTCCAGTTTTAGATTCCGATGCTTCACTTCAGGTTTACTGTATCCCTTGGACCTTCTCGTTGGTGATGAAGCACAGAAATTGCATCCCAATTTAATACAAAAGGCACAATGCCGATTTAAGTACAAGAGGACTGACACTCAAACTTTCTATGATTTGAACCTCTCCTGTGAGTCCAGTTTTAGATTACGATGCTTCACTACAGGTTTACTGTATCCCTTGGACCTTCTTATTGACTATGAAACACAGAAATTGCATCGGAATTAAATTCAAAACGCACAAAGCCGACATAAGTACAAGATGACTGACACTCTAACATTCTATGATTTGAACCTCTCCTGTGAGTCCAGTTTTAGATTCCGATGCTTCACTTCCGGTTTACTGTATCCTTTGGACATTCTTATTGACGATGAAATACAGAAATTGCATCCGAATTTAATACAAGTGGCACAATGCCGACTTAAGTACAAGAGGACTGACACTATAACTTTCTATGATTTGAACCTCTCCTGTGAGTCCAGTTTTGGATTCTGATGCTTCACTTTAGGTTTACTGTATCCCTTGTACTTTCTTATTGACGATGAAACACAGAAATTTCATCCGAATGCAATACAAAAGGCACAATGCCGACTTAAGTACAAGAGGACTGACACTTTAACTTTCTATGATTTGAACCTTTCCTGTGAGTCCAGTTTTAGATTCCGACGCCTCACTTCACGTTACTGTATACCTTGGACCTACTTATTGGCGATGAAGCACTGAAATTGCATCCGAATTTACTACAAAAGGCACAATGCCGACTTAAGTACGAGTGGACTAACACTCTAACTTTCTATGATTTAAACCTCTCCTGTGAGTCCAGTTTTAGATTCCGATGCTTCACTTCCGGTTTACTGTATACCTTGGACCCTCTTATTGACGATGAGACACAGAAATTGCATCGGAATTAAATTCAAAACGCACAAAGCCGACTTAAGTACAAGAGGACTGCCACTCTAACTTTCTATGATTTGAACCTCTCCTGTGAGTCCCGTTTTAGATTCCGATGCTTCACTTCAGGTTTACTGTATCCCTTGGACATTCTTATTGACGATGAAACACAGAAATTGCATAAGAATTTAATACGAAAGGCACAATGCCGACTACGTACAAGAGGACTGACAATCTAAATTTCTATGATTTGAACCTTTACTGTGAGTCCAGTTTTAGATTCCGATGCTTCACTTCAGGTTTACTGTATCCCTTGGACCTTCTTATAGATGATGAAACACAGAAATTGCATCCCAATTTAATACAAAAGGCACAATGCCGACTTAAGTACAAGAGGACTGACACTCTAACTTTCTATGATTTGGACCTCTCCTGTGAGTCCAGTTTTAGATTCTGATGCATCAAGTTTTAGATTCCGATGCTTCACTTCAGGTTTACTGTATCCCTTGGACCTTCTTATAGATGATGAAACACAGAAATTACATCCCAATTTAATACAAAAGGCACAATGCCGACTTAAGTACAAGAGGACTGACACTCTAACTTTCTATGATTTGGACCTCTCCTGTGAGTCCAGTTTTAGATTCTGATGCATCACTTCAAGCTTACTGTATCCCTTGCTCCTTCTTATTGACGATGAAACACAGAAATTGCATCCGAACTTAATACAAAAGGCACAATGCCAACTTAAGTACAAGACACCGACACTCTAACTTTCAATGATTTGAACCTCACCTGTGAGTCCAGTTTTGTATTCCGATTCTTCACTTCAGGTTAACTGTATCCCTTGGACCTTATTATTGACGATGAAACACAGAAATTGCATCCGAATTTAATACAAAAGGCACAATGCCGACTTAAGTCCAAGAGGACTGACACTTTAACTTTCTATGTTTTGAACCTCTGCTGTGAGTCCAATTTTAGATCCCAATGCTTCACTTCAGATTTACTGTATACCTTGGACCTTCTTATTGGCGATGAAACACAGAAATTACATCCGAATTTAATACAAAAGGCACAATGCCGACTTAAGTACAAGAGGACTGACACTCTAACTTTCTATGATTTAAACCTCTCCTGTGAGTCCAGTTTTAGATTCCGATGCTTCACTTCAGGTTTACTGTATCAGTTGGTCCCTCTTATTGACGATGAAACACAGAAATTGCATCGGAATTAAATTCATAAGGACAATGCCGACTTAAGTACAAGAGGACTGAAACTCTAACTTTCTATGATTTGAACCCCTCCTGTGAGTTCAGTTTTAGATTCCGATGCTTCACTTCAGGTTTACTGTATCCCTTGGACCTTCTTATTGACGATGAAACTCAGAAATTGCATCCGAATTTAATACAAAAGGCACAATGCCGACTTAAGTACAAGAGGACTGACACACTAACTTTCTATGATTCGAACCTCTCCTGTGAGTCCAGTTTTTGATTCCGATGCTTCACTTCATGTTTACTGTATCCCTTGGACCTTCTTATTGATGATGAAACACAGAAATTGCATCCGAATTTAATACAAAAGGCACAATGCAGACTTAAGAACAAGAGGACTGACACTCTGACTTACTATGATTTGAACCTCTCCTATGAGTCCAGTTTTAGATTCCAATGCTTCACTTCAGGTTTACTGAATCCCATGGACTTTCTTATTGACGATGAAACACAAAAATTCCATCCGAATTTTAATACAAAAGGCACAATGCCGACTTAAGTACTGGAGGACTGACACTCTAACTTTCTATGAGTTGAACCTCTCCTGTGAGTCCAGTTTTAGATTCCGATGCTTCATTTCAGGTTTACTGTATACCTTGGACCCTCTAATTGACGATGAAACACAGACATTGCATCGGAATTAAATTCAAAACGCACAATGCCGACTTAAGTACAAGAGAACTGACACTCTAACTTTCTATGATTTGAACCTCTCCTGTGACTCCCGTTTTAGGTTCCGATGCTTCACTTCATGTTTGTTGTATCCCTTGGACATTCTTATTGACGATGAAACACAAAAATTGCATCAGAATTTAATACAAAAGGCGCAATGCCGACTTACGTACAGGAGGACTGACACTCTAACTTTCTATGATTTAAGCCTTTCCTGTGAGTCCAGTTTTAGATTCCGATTCTTCACTTCAGGTTTACTGTATCCCTTGGACCTTCTTATAGATGATGAAACACAGAAATTGCATCCGAATTTAATACAAAAGGCACAATGCCGACTTAAGTACAAGAGGACTGACACTCTAACTTTCTATGATTTGGACATCTCCTGTGAGTCCAGTTTTAGATTCCGATGCTTCACTTCAGGTTTACTGCATCCCTTGGACCTTCTTAGTGACGATGAAACACAGAAATTGCATCCAAACTTAATACAAAAGGCACAATGCCGACTTAAATACAAGACGACCGACACTCTAATTTTCAAAGATTTGAACCTCTCCTGTGAGTCCATTTTTAGATTCCGATGCTTCACTTCAGGTTTACTGTATCCCTTGGACCTTCTTATTGACGATGAAACACAGAAATTCCATCCGAATTTAATACATATGGCACAATGCCGACTTAAATACAAGAGGACTGACACTCTAACTTTCTTTGTTTTGAACCTCTCCTGTGAGTCCAGTTTTAGATTCCGATACTTCACTTCAGGTTTACTGTATACCTTGGACCCTCCTATTGACGATGAAGCACAGAAATTGCATCCGAATTTAATACAAAAGCCACAATGCCGACTTTAGTACAAGAGGACTGACACTCTAACTTTCTAAGATTTGTACCTCTCCTGTGAGTCCAGTTTTTGATTCCGATGCTTCACTTCAGGTTTACTGTATCCCTTGCACCTTCTTATTGACGATGAAACACAGAAATTGCATCCGAATTTAATACAAAAGGCACAATGCCGACTTAAGTACAAGAGGAGTGACACTTTAACATTCTATGTTTGAACCTTTCCTGTGAGTCCAGTTTTAGATTCCGATGCTTCACTTCAGGTTTACTGTATCCCTTGGACCTTCTCATTGGTGAGGATGCACAGAAATTGCATCCGAATTTAATGCAAATGGCACAATGCCGACTTAAGTACAAGAGGACTGACACTCTAACTTTCTATGACTTGGACCTCTCATGTGAGTCCAGTTTTAGATTCCGATGCTTCACTTCAGGTTTACTGTATCCCTTGGACCTTCTTATTGACGATGAAACACAGAAATTGCATCCGAACTTAATACAAAAAGATCAATGCCGACTTAAGTACAAGACGACCGACACTCTAACTTTCAATGATTTGAACCTCTCCTGTGTGTCCAGTTTTAGATTCCGATGCTTCACTTCAGGTTTACTGTATTGCTTGGACCTTCTTATTGACGATGAAACACAGAAATTCCATCCGAATTTAATACAAAAGGCACAATGCCGACTTAAATACAAGAGGACTGACACTCTAACTTTCTATGATTTGAACCTCTCCTGTGAGTCCAGTTTTGGATTCCGATACTTCACTTCAGGTTTACTGTATACCTTGGACCTTTTGTTGACGATGAAGCACAGAAATTGCATCCGAATTTAATACAAGAGGCACAATGCCGACTTAAGTACAAGAGGACCGACACCCTAACTTTCTATGATTTGCACCTCTCCTGTGAGTCCAGTTTTGGATCCAATGCTTCACTTCAGGTTTACTGTATCCCTTGCACCTTCTTGTTGACGATGAAACAGAGAAATTGCATCCGAATTTAATACAAAAGGCACAATGCCGACTTAAGTACAAGAGGACTGACACTTTAACTTTCTATGATTTGAACCTTTCCTGTGAGTCCAGTATTAGAATCCGATGCTTCACTTCAGGTTTACTGTATCCCTTGGACCTGCTCATTGGTGATGAAGCACAGAAATTGCATCCAAATTTAATACAAAAGGCACAATGCCGATTTAAGTACAAGAGGACAGACACTCTAACTTTCTATGATTTGAACCTCTCCTGTGAGTCCAGTTTTAGATTCCGATGCTTCACTTCAGGATTACTGTATCCCTTGGACATTCTTATTGACGATGAAACAGAAATTCCATCCGAATTTAATACAAAAGGCACAATGCCGACTTAAGTACAAGAGGACTGACACCTTAGCTTTCTATGATTTGAACCTCTCCTGTGAGTCCAGTTTCGGATTCCGATGCTGCACTTCAGTTTTACTGTATCCCTTGGACTTTCTTATTGACGATGAAACACAGAAATTGCATCTGAATTTAATACAAAGGACACAGTGCCGACTTAAGTACAAGTGGACTGACACTTTAACTTTCTATGTTTTGAACTTCTCCTGTGTGTCCAATTTTAGATCCCGATGCTTCACTTCAGATTTACTGTATACCTTGGACCTTCTTATTAGCGATGAAACACAGAAATTACATCCGAATTTAATACAAAAGGCACAATGCCGACTTAAGTACAAGAGGACTGACACTTTAACTTTCTATGTTTTGAACCTCTCCTGTGAGTCCAATTTTAGATCCCGATGCTTCACTTCAGATTTACTGTATACGTTGGACCTTCTTATTGACGATGAAACACAGAAATTACATCCGAATTTAATACAAAAGGCACAATGCCAACTTAAGTACAAGAGGACTGATACTCTAACTTTCTATGATTTAAACCTCTCCTGTGAGTCCAGTTTTAGATCCCGATGCTCCACTTCAGGTTTACTGTATCCCTTGGACCCTCTTCTTGACGATGAAACACAGCAATTGCATCGGAATTAAATTCAAAAGGCACAATGCTGACTTAAGTACAAGAGGACTGACACTCTAACTTTCTATGATTTGAACCTCTCCTGTGAGTCCAGTTATAGATTCCGATGCTTCACTTCAGGTTTACTGTATCCCTTGGACCTTCTCATTGACGATGAAACACAGAAATTGCATCCGAATTAAATACAAAAGGCACAACGCCGACTTAAGTACAAGAGGACTGACACTCTAACTTACTATGATTCGAACCTCTCCTGTGAGTATAGTTTTAGATTCCGATGCTTCACTTCAGGTTTACTGTATCCCTTGGACCTTCTTATTGATGATGAAACACAGAAATTGCAACCAAATTTAAAACAAAAGGCACAGTGCCGACTTAAGTACAAGAGGACTGACACTCTAACTTTCTGTGATTTGAACATCTCCTGTGAGTCCAGTTTTAGATTCCGATGCTTCATTTCAGGTTTACTGTATACCTTGGACCCTCTTATTGACGATGAAACACAGAAATTGCATCGGAATTAAATTCAAAAGGCACAAAGCCGACTTAAGTACAAGAGGACTGACACTCTAACTTTCTATGATTTGAACCTCTCCTGTGAGTCCAGTTTTAGATTCCGATGCTTCACTTCAGGTTTACTGTATCCCTTGGACCGTCTTATTGACGATGAAACACATAAATTGCATCCGAATTTAATACAAAAGGCACAATGCCGACTTACGTACAAGAGGACTGACACTTTAACTTTCTATGATTTGAATCTTTCCTGTGAGTCCAGTTTTAGATTCCGATGCTTCACTTCAGGTTTACTGTATCCCTTGGACCTTCTTATAGATGATGAAACACAGAAATTGCATCCGAATTTAATACAAGAGGCACAATGCCGACTTAAGTACAAGAGGACTGACACTCTAACTTTTTATGATTTGAACCTCTCCTGTGAGTCCAGTTTTAGATTCCGATACTTCACTTCAGGTTTACTGTATACCTTGGACCTTTTTATTGAAGATGAAGCACAGAAATTGCATCCGAATTTAATACAAAAGGCACAATGCCGACTTAAGTACAAGAGGACTGACACTCTAACTTTCTATGATTTGAACCTCACCTGTGAGTCCAGTTTTGGATTCCGATGCTACACTTCAGGTTTACTGTATCCCTTGCACCTTCTTATTGACGATGAAACAGAGAAATTGCATCCGAATTTAATACAAAAGCCACAATGCCGACTTAAGTACAAGAGTACTGACACTTTAATTTTCTATGTTTTGAACCCTTCCTGTGAGTCCAGTTTTAGATTCCGATGCTTTACTTCAGGTTTACTGTATCCCGTGGACCTTCTCATTGGTTATGAAGCACAGAAATTGCATCCGAATTTAATACAAAAGGCACAATGCCGATTTAAGTACAAGTGGACTGACACTTTAACTTTCTATGATTTGAACCTCTCCTGTGAGTCCAGTTTTGGATTCCGATGCTGCACTTCAGTTTTACTGTATCCCTTGGACCTTCTTATTGACGATGAAACACAGAAATTGCATCCGAATTTAATACAAAAGGCACAATGCCGACTTAAGTACAAGTGGACTGACACTTTAACTTTCTATGTTTTGAACTTCTCCTGTGTGTCCAATTTTAGATCCCGATGCTTCACTTCAGATTTACTGTATACCTTGGACCTTTTTATTGGCGATGAAACACAGAAATTACATCCGAATTTAATACAAAAGGCACAATGCCGACTTAAGTACAAGAGGACTGACACTTTAACTTTCTATGTTTTGAACCTCTCCTGTGAGTCCAATTTTAGATCCCGATGCTTCACTTCAGATTTACTGTATACGTTGGACCTTCTTATTGACGATGAAACACAGAAATTACGTCCGAATTTAATACAAAAGGCACAATGCCAACTTAAGTACAAGAGGACTGATACTCTAACTTTCTATGATTTAAACCTCTCCTGTGAGTCCAGTATTAGATTCCGATGCTCCACTTCAGGTTTACTGTATCCCTTGGACCCTCTTATTGACGATGAAACACAGCAATTGCATCGGAATTAAATTCAAATGCACAATGCTGACTTAAGTACAAGAGGACTGACACTCTAACTTTATATGATTTGAACCTCTCTTGTGAGTCCAGTTATAGATTCCGATGCTTCACTTCGGGTTTACTGTATCCCTTGGACCTTCTCATTGACGATGAAACACAGAAATTGCATCCGAATTAAATACAAAAGGCACAACGCCAACTTAAGTACAAGAGGACTGACACTCTAACTTACTATGATTCGAACCTCTCCTGTGAGTCCAGTTTTAGATTCCGATACTTCACTTCAGGTTTACTGTATACCTTGGACCTTTTGTTGACGATGAAGCACAGAAACTGCATCCGAATTTAATACAAGAGGCACAATGCTGACTTAAGTACAAGAGGACCGACACTCTAACTTTCTATGATTTGCACCTCTCCTGTGAGTCCAGTTTTGGATCCAATGCTTCACTTCAGGTTTACTGTATCCCTTGCACCTTCTTGTTGACGATGAAACAGAGAAATTGCATCCGAATTTAATACAAAAGGCACAATGCCGACTTAAGTACAAGAGGACTGACACTTTAACTTTCTATGATTTGAACCTTTCCTGTGAGTCCAGTATTAGAATCCGATGCTTCACTTCAGGTTTACTGTATTCCTTGGACCTGCTCATTGGTGATGAAGCACAGAAATTGCATCCGAATTTAATACAAAAGGCACAATGCCGATTTAAGTACAAGAGGACAGACACTGTAACTTTCTATGATTTGAACCTCTCCTGTGAGTCCAGTTTTAGATTCCGATGCTTCACTTCAGGATTACTGTATCCCTTGGACATTCTTATTGACGATGAAACAGAAATTCCATCCGAATTTAATACAAAAGGCACAATGCCGACTTAAGTACAAGAGGACTGACACCTTAGCTTTCTATGATTTGAACCTCTCCTGTGAGTCCGGTTTCGGATTCCGATGCTGCACTTCAGTTTTACTGTATCCCTTGGACCTTCTTATTGACGATGAAACACAGAAATTGCATCTGAATTTAATACAAAGGACACAGTGCCGACTTAAGTACAAGTGGACTAACACTTTAACTTTCTATGTTTTGAACTTCTCCTGTGTGTCCAATTTTAGATCCCGATGCTTCACTTCAGATTTACTGTATACCTTGGACCTTCTTATTAGCGATGAAACACAGAAATTACATCCGAATTTAATACAAAAGGCACAATGCCGACTTAAGTACAAGAGGACTGACACTTTAACTTTCTATGTTTTGAACCTCTCCTGTGAGTCCAATTTTAGATCCCGATGCTTCACTTCAGATTTACTGTATACGTTGGACCTTCTTATTGACGATGAAACACAGAAATTACATCCGAATTTAATACAAAAGGCACAATGCCAACTTAAGTACAAGAGGACTGATACTCTAACTTTCTATGATTTAAACCTCTCCTGTGAGTCCAGTTTTAGATTCCGATGCTCCACTTCAGGTTTACTGTATCCCTTGGACCCTCTTCTTGACGATGAAACACAGCAATTGCATCGGAATTAAATTCAAAAGGCACAATGCTGACTTAAGTACAAGAGGACTGACACTCTAACTTTCTATGATTTGAACCTCTCCTGTGAGTCCAGTTATAGATTCCGATGCTTCACTTCAGGTTTACTGTATCCCTTGGACCTTCTCATTGACGATGAAACACAGAAATTGCATCCGAATTAAATACAAAAGGCACAACGCCGACTTAAGTACAAGAGGACTGACACTCTAACTTACTATGATTCGAACCTCTCCTGTGAGTATAGTTTTAGATTCCGATGCTTCACTTCAGGTTTACTGTATCCCTTGGACCTTCTTATTGATGATGAAACACAGAAATTGCATCCGAATTTAATACAAAAGGCACAGTGCCGACTTAAGTACAAGAGGACTGACACTCTAACTTTCTGTGATTTGAACATCTCCTGTGAGTCCAGTTTTAGATTCCGATGCTTCATTTCAGGTTTACTGTATACCTTGGACCCTCTTATTGACGATGAAACACAGAAATTGCATCGGAATTAAATTCAAAAGGCACAAAGCCGACTTAAGTACAAGAGGACTGACACTCTAACTTTCTATGATTTGAACCTCTCCTGTGAGTCCAGTTTTAGATTCCGATGCTTCACTTCAGGTTTACTGTATCCCTTGGACCGTCTTATTGACGATGAAACACATAAATTGCATCCGAATTTAATACAAAAGGCACAATGCCGACTTACATACAAGAGGACTGACACTTTAACTTTCTATGATTTGAATCTTTCCTGTGAGTCCAGTTTTAGATTCCGATGCTTCACTTCAGGTTTACTGTATCCCTTGGACCTTCTTATAGATGATGAAACACACAAATTGCATCCGAATTTAATACAAGAGGCACAATGCCGACTTAAGTACAAGAGGACTGACACTCTAACTTTTTATGATTTGAACCTCTCCTGTGAGTCCAGTTTTAGATTCCGATACTTCACTTCAGGTTTACTGTATACCTTGGACCTTTTTATTGAAGATGAAGCACAGAAATTGCATCCGAATTTAATACAAAAGGCACAATGCCGACTTAAGTACAAGAGGACTGACACTCTAACTTTCTATGATTTGAACCTCTCCTGTGAGTCCAGTTTTGGACTCCGATGCTACACTTCAGGTTTACTGTATCCCTTGCACCTTCATATTGACGATGAAACAGAGAAATTGCATCCGAATTTAATACAAAAGCCACAATGCAGACTTAAGTACAAGAGTACTGACACTTTAATTTTCTATGTTTTGAACCTTTCCTGTGAGTCCAGTTTTAGATTCCGATGCTTTACTTCAGGTTTACTGTATCCCGTGGACCTTCTCATTGGTTATGAAGCACAGAAATTGCATCCGAATTTAATACAAAAGGCACAATGCCGATTTAAGTACAAGTGGACTGACACTTTAACTTTCTATGATTTGAACCTCTCCTGTGAGTCCAGTTTTGGATTCCGATGCTGCACTTCAGTTTTACTGTATCCCTTGGACCTTCTTATTGACGATGAAACACAGAAATTGCATCCGAATGTAATACAAAAGGCACAATGCCGACTTAAAAACAAGTGGACTGACACTTTAACTTTCTATGTTTTGAACTTCTCCTGTGTGTCCAATTTTAGATCCCGATGCTTCACTTCAGATTTACTGTATACCTTGGACCTTTTTATTGGCGATGAAACACAGAAATTACATCCGAATTTAATACAAAAGGCACAATGCCGACTTAAGTACAAGAGGACTGACACTTTAACTTTCTATGTTTTGAACCTCTCCTGTGAGTCCAATTTTAGATCCCGATGCTTCACTTCAGATTTACTGTATACGTTGGACCTTCTCATTGACGATGAAACACAGAAATTGCATCCGAATTAAATACAAAAGGCACAACGCCAACTTAAGTACAAGAGGACTGACACTCTAACTTACTATGATTCGAACCTCTCCTGTGAGTATAAATTTAGATTCCGATGCTTCACTTCAGGTTTACTGTATCCCTTGGACCTTTTTATTGATGATGAAACACAGATATTGCATCCGAAATTAATACAAAAGGCACAATGCCGCCTTAAGTACAAGAGGACTGACACTCTAACTTTCTGTGATTTGAACATCTCCTGTGAGTCCAGTTTTAGATTCCGATGCTTCATTTCAGGTTTACTGTATACCTTGGACCCTCTTATTGACGATGAACCACAGAAATTGCATCGGAATTAAATTCAAAACGCACAAAGCCGACTTAAGTACAAGAGGACTGACACTCTAACTTTCTATGATTTGAACCTCTCCTGTGAGTCCAGTTTTAGATTCCGATGCTTCACTTCAGGTTTACTGTATCCCTTGGACCGTCTTATTGACGATGAAACACAGAAATTGCATCCGAATTTAATACAAAAGGCACAATGCCGACTTTCGTACAAGAGGACTGACACTTTAACTTTCTATGATTTGAATCTTTCCTGTGAGTCCAGTTTTAGATTCCGATGCTTCACTTCAGGTTTACTGTATCCCTTGGACCTTCTTATAGATGATGAAACACAGAAATTGCATCCGAATTTAATACAAGAGGCACAATGCCGACTTAAGTACAAGAGGACTGACACTCTAACTTTCTATGATTTGAACCTCTCCTGTGAGCCCATTTTTAGATTCCGATACTTCACTTCAGGTTTACTGTATACCTTGGACCTTTTTATTGAAGATGAAGCACAGAAATCGCATCCGAATTTAATACAAAAGGCAAATTGCCGACTTAAGGACAAGAGGACTGACACTCTAACTTTCTATGATTTGAACCTCTCCTGTGAGTCCAGTTTTGGATTCCGATGCTACACTTCAGGTTTACTGTATCCCTTGCACCTTCTTATTGTCGATGAAACAGAGAAATTGCATCCGAATGTGATACAAATACCCCAATGCCGACTTAAGTATAAGAGTACTGACACTTTAATTTTCTATGTTTTGAACCTTTCCTGTGAGTCCAGTTTTAGATTCCGATGCTTTACTTCAGGTTTACTGTATCCCTTGGACGTTCTCATTGGTTATGAAGCACAGAAATTGCATCCGAATTTAATACAAAAGGCACAATGCCGATATAACTACAAGAGGACTGACACTCTAACTTTCTATGATTTGAACCGCTTCTGTGAGTCCAGTTTTAGATTCCGATGCTTCACTTCAGGTTTACTGTATCCCTTGGACTTTCTTATTGACGATGAAACCCAGAAATTGCTTCGGAATTAAATTCAAAACGCACAAAGCCGGCTTAAGTACAAGAGGCCTGACACTATAACTTTCTATGATTTGAACCTCTCCTGTGAGTCCAGTTTTGGATTCCGATGCTTCACTTCAGGTTTACTGTATCCCTTGGACATTCTTATTGATGATGAAACACAGAAATTGCATCCGAATTAAGTACAAAAGGCACAATGCCGACTTAAGTACAAGAGGACTGACACTTTAACTTTCTATGTTTTGAACTTCTCCTGTGAGTCCAATTTTAGATCCCGATGCTTCACTTCAGATTTACTGTATACCTTGGACCTGCTTATTGACGATGAAACACAGAATTTACATCCGAATTTAATACAATGGCACAATGCCGACTTAAGTACAAGAGGACTGACACTCTAATTTTCTGTGATCTGAACCTCTCCTGTGAGTCCAGTTTAAATTCCGATGCTTCACTTCAGGTTTACTGTATCCCTTGGTCCTTCTTATTGACGATGTAACACAGAAATTGCATCCGAATTTAATACAAAAGGCCCAATGCCGACTTAAGTACAAGAGGTCTGACACTCTGACTTTCTATGATTTGAACCTCTCCTATGAGTCCAGTTTTAGATTCCAATGCTTCACTACAGGTTTACTGAATCCCTTGGACTTTCTTATTGACGATAAAACACAAAAATTCCATTCGAATTTAATACAAAAGGCACAATGCCGACTTAAGTACAAGAGGACTGTCACTCTAACTTTCTATGTTTTGAACCTCTCCTGTGAGTGCAGTTTTGGATTCCAATGCTTCACTTCAGGTTTACTGTATCCCTTGGACCTCCTTATTGACGATGAAACACAGAAATTGCATCCGAATTTAATACAAAAAGCACAATGCCGACTTAAGTACAAGAGGACTGACACTCTAACACTCTACGGTTTGAACCTCTCCTGTGAGTCCAGTTTTGGATTCCGATGCTTCACTTCAGGTTTACTGTATCCCTTGGACCTTCTTATTGTCGATGAAATACAGAAATTGCATCCGAATTTAATACAAAGGGCTCAAAGCCAACTTAAGTACAAGAGGACTGACACTCTATTTTTTTTTTATTTGAACCTCTCCTGTGGGTCCAGTTTCAGATTTCGATGCTTTTCGTCAGGTTTACTGTACCCCTTGGACCATCTTATTGACGATGAAACACAGAAATTGCTTCCGAATTTAATACAAAAGGCACAATGCCGACTTAAGTACAAGAGGACTGATATTCTAACTTTCTAAGATTTGAACCTCCCCTGTGAGTCCAGTTTTACATTCCGATGCTTTACTTCAGGGTTACTGTATCCCTTGGACCTTCTTATTGACGATGAAACACAGAAACTGCATCCGAATTTAATTTAAAAGGCAAATGCCGACTTAAGCACAAGAGGAATGACACTTTAACATTCCATGATTTGAACCTCTCCAGTGAGTCCAGTTTTAGATACCGATGCCTCACTTCAGGCTTACTGTATCCCTTGGACGTTCTTATTGAAGATGAAACACAGAAATTGCATCCGAATTTAATACAAAAGGCACAATGCCGACTTAAGTACAACAGGACTGACACTCAAACTTTCTATGATTTGAACCTCTCCTGTGAGTCCAGTTCTAGATTACGATGCTTCACTTAAGGTTTAATGTATCCCATGAACCTTCGTATTGACGATGAAACACAGAAATTGCATCGGAATTGAATTCAAAAGGAACAATGCCGACTTAAGTACAAGAGGACTTACACTCTAACTTTCTATGATTTGAGGCTCTCCTGTGAGTCCAGTTTTAAATTCCGATGCTTCACATCAGGTTTACTGTATCCCTTGGACCTTGTAATTCACGATGAAACACAGAAACTGCATCGGAATTAAATTCAAAAGATACATTGCCACTTAAGTACAAGAGGACTTACACTCTAACTTTCTATGATTTGAACCTCTCCTGTGAGTCCAGTTTTGGATTCCGATGCTTCACTTCAGGTTTACTGTATCTCTTGGACCTTCTTATTGGCGATGAAGCACAGAAATTGCATCCGAATTCAACACAAAAGGCACAATGCCGACTTAAGTACAAGAGGACTGACACTCTAACTTACTATGCTTTAAACCTCTCCTGTGAGTCCAGTTTTAGATTCCGATGCTTCACTTCTTGTTTACTGTATCCCTTGGACCTTCTTATTGACGATGAAACACAGAAATTGCATCGGAAATTAATTCAAAAGGCACAATGCCGACTTAAGTCCAAGAGGACAGACTCTCTAACATTCTATGATTTGAACTTCTCCTGTGAGTCCAGTTTTAGATTCCGACGCTGCACTTCAGGTTACTGTATACCTTGGAGCTACTTTTGGCGATTAAGCACTGAAATTGCATCCGAATTTAATACAAAAGGCACAGTGCCGACTTAAGTACAAGAGGACTCACACTCTAACTTTCTATGATTTGATCCACTCCTGTGAGTCCAGTTTTAGATTCCGATGCTTCACTTCAGGTTTACTGTATCCCTTGGACCTGCTTATTGACGATGAAACACAGAAATTGCATACGAATTTAATACGAAAGGGACAATGCAAACATAAGTACATGAAAACTGACACTCTAACTTTCGATTATTTGAACCTCTCCTGTGAGTCCAGTTTTAGATTCCGATGCTTCACTTCTGGTTTACTGAATCCCTTGGACCATCTTATTGACTAAGAAACACAGAAATTCCATCCGAATTTAATACAAAAGGCTCAATGCCGACTAAAATACAAGAGGACTGTCACTCTAACTCTCTATGTTTTGAACCTCTCCTGTGAGCCCAGTTTTAGATTCCGATACTTCACTTCAGGTTTACTGTATACCTTGGACCTTCTTATTGACGATGAAACACAGAAATTGCATCCGAATTTAATACAAAAGGCACAACTCCGACTTAAGTACAAGAGGACTGACACTCTAACTTTCTATGATTCGAACCTCTCCTGTGAGTCCAGTTTTAGATTCCGATGCTTCACATCAGGTTTACTGTATCCCTTGGACCATCTTATTGATGGTGAAACACAGAAATTGCATCCGAATTTAATACGAAAGGCACAATTCCGACTTAAGTACAAGAGGACTGACACTCTAACTTTCTGTGATCTGAACCTCTCCTGTGAGTCCAGTTTTAGATTCCGATGCTTCACTTCAGGTTTACTGTATCCCTTGGTCCTTCTTATTGACGATGTAACACAGTAATTGCATCCGAATTTAATACAAAAGCCACAATGCCGACTTAAGTACAAGAGGATTGACACTCTAACTTTCTATGTTTTGAACCGCTCCTTTGAGTCCAGTTATAGATACCGATGCTTCACTTCAGGATTACTGTATCCCTTGGACCTTCTTATTGTCGATGAAATACAGAAATTGCATCCGAATTTAGTACAAAAGGCTCAATGCCGGCTTAAGTAGAAGAGGACTGACATTCTAATTTTCTAAGATTTGAACCTCCCCTGTGAGTCCAGTTTTACATTCCGATGCTTCACTTCAGGGTTACTATATCCCTTGGACCTTCTTATTGACGATGAAACACAGAAATTGCAACCGAATTTAATACAAAAGGCAAATGCCGACTTACGTACAAGAGGTATGACACTTTAACATTCCATGATTTGAACCTCTCCAGTGAGTCCAGTTTTAGATACCGATGCTTCACTTCGAGCTTACTGTATCCCTTGGACCTTCTTATTGAAGATGAAACACAGAAATTGCATCCGAATTTAATACATGAGGCACAATGCCGACTTAAGTACAAGAGGACTGACACTCTAACTTTCTATGATTTGAACCTCTGCTGTGAGTCCAGTTTTAGTTTCCGATGCTTCACTTAAGGTTTAATGTATCTCTTGGACCTTCGTATTGACGATGAAACACAGAAATTGCATCGCAATTAAATTCAAAAGGCACAATGCCGACTTAAGTACAAGAGGACTTACACTCTAACTTTTAATGATTTGAACCTCTCCTGTGAGTCCAGTTCTAGATTCCGATGCTACACTTCAGGTTTTCTGTATCCCTTGGACCTTCTTATTGACGATGAAACACAGAAATTACATCCGAATTTAATACAAAAGGCACAATGCCGACTTAAGTACAAGAGGACTGACACTCTAATTTTCTATGATTTAAACCTCTCCTGTGAGTCCTGTTTTAGATTCCGATGCTTCACTTCAGGTTTACTGTATCCCTTGGACCCTCTTATTGACGATGAAACACAGGAATTATATCGAAATTAAGTTCAAAAGGCACAATGCCGACTTAAGTACAAGAGGACTGACACTAACTTTCTATGATTTGCACCTCTCCTGTGAGACCAGTTTTAGATTCCGATGATTCACTTCAGGTTTACTGTATCTCTTGGACCTTCTTATTGACGATGAGACACAGAAATTGCATCCGAATTTAATACAAAAGACACAACGCCGACTTAAGTGCATGAATACTGACACTCTAACTTTCTGTGTTTCGAAACCCTCCTGTGAGTCCAGTTTTAGATTCCGATGCCTCACTTCAGGTTTACTGTATCCCTTGGTCCTTCTTATTGACGATGAAACACAGATATTGCATCCGAATTTAATACAAAAGGCACAATGCCGACTTAAGTACAAGAGGACTGACACTCCAACTTTCTATGCATTGAAGCTCTCCTGTGAGTCCAGTTTTAGATTCCAATGCTTCACTTCAGGATCACTGAATCCCTTGGACCATCTTATTGACGATGAAACACAGAAATTCCATCTGAATTTAATACAAAACGCTCAATGTCGACTTAAGTACAAGAGCATTGACACTCTAACTTTCTATGTTTTGAACCTCTCCTGTGAGTCCAGTTTTAGACTCCGAAGCTTCACTTCAGGATTACAGTATACCTTGGACCTTCTTATTGACGATGAAGCACAGAAATTGCATCTGAATGTAATACAAAAGGCACAATGCCGACTTAAGTACAAGAGCACTGACACACGCACATTCTATGATTTGAACCACTCCTGTGAGTCCAGTTTCAGATTCCGATGCCTCACTTCAGGTTTACTGTATCCCTTGGACCTTCTTACTGACGATGAAACACAGAAATTACATCCGAATTTAATACAAAAGGCACAATGCCGATTTAAGTACAAGAGGACTGACACTCCAACTTTCTACGATTTGAACCTCTCCTGTGAGTCCAGCTATAGATTTCGAAGCTTGACTTTAGGTTTACTGTATCCCTTTCACCTTCTTATTGACGATGAAACACAGAAATCGCTTCCGAATTTAATACAAAAGGCACAATGCCGACTTGAGTACAAGAGGAATGACACTCTAACTATCCATGATATGAACCAGTCCTGTGAGTCCAGTTTTAGATTCGGATGCTTCACTTCGGGTTTACTGTATCCCTTGGTCCTTCTTATGGACGATGAAACACAGAAATTGCATCCGAATTTAATACAAAAGGCACAATGCCGACTTAAGTACAAGAGGACTTACACTCTTTCTATGATTTGAACCATTCCTGTGAGTCCAGTTTTAGATTCCGATGCTTCACTTCAGTTTTACTGTATCTCTTGGACCTTCATACTGACGATGAAACACAGAAATTTCATCCGAAATTGACACAAAAGGCACAACGCCGACATAAGAGCAAGAGGATTGACACGCTAACTTTCTATGATTTGAACCTCTCCTGTGAGTCCAGTTTTAGATTCCGGTGCTTCACTTCAGGTTTACTGTATCCCTTGGAACTTCTTATCGACGATGAAACACAGAAATTGCATCCGAATTTAATACTGAAGGCACAATGCCGACTTAAGTACAATAGGACTGACACTCTAACTTTCTATGATTAGAACCTCTCTTGTGAGTCCAGTTTTAGATTCCGATGTTTCACTTCAGGTTTACTGTATCCCTTGGACCTTCTTATTGACGATGATACACAGAAATTGCACCCGAATTTTATACAAATGGCACAATGCCGACCTAAGTACAAGAGAAATGACACTCTAACTTTCTAGTATTTGAACCTCTCCTGTGAGTCTAGTTTTAGATCCGATGCTTCACTTCAGGTTTACTGTATAAGTTGGACCTTCTTATTGACGATGAAACACAGAAATTGCATCCGAATTTAATACAAAAGGCACAATGCCGACTTAAGTACAAGAGGACTGACACTCTAACTTTCAGTAATTTGAACCTCCCCTGTGGGTCCAGTTTTACATTCCGATGCTTCTCGTCAGGTTTACTGTACCCCTTGGACCATCTTATTGACGATGAAACACAGAAATTGCACTCGCATTTAATACAAAAGGCACAATTCCGAATTAAGTACAAGATTACTGACACTCTAACTATCTATGATTTGAACCATTCCTGTGAGTCCAGTTTTAGATTCCGATGCTTCACTTCAGGTTCTTCTTTATCCCTTGGACCTTCTTTTGACGATGAAACACAGAAATTGCATCCGAATGTTATACAAAAGGCACAATGACGCCTTAAGTACGAGAGGACTGACACTCTAACTTTCTATGATTTGATCCACTCCTGTGAGTCCAGTTTTAGATTCCGATGCTTCACTTCACGTTTACTGTATCCCTTGGACATTCTTATTGACGATGAAACACTGAAATTGCTTCCGAATTTAATACGAAAGGCAGAATGGCGACTTAAGTACGAGTGGAATGACACTCTAACTATCCGTGATATGAACCCCTCCTGTGAGTCAAGTTTTAGATTCCGATGTTTCACTTCAGGTTTACTGTATCCCTTGAACCTTCTTAGTGACGATGAGACACAGAAATTGCATCCGAATGTAATACAAAAGGCACAATACCGACTTAAGTACTAGAGGACTGACACTCTGACTTTCTATGAACTCAACCTCTCCTGTGAGTCCAGTTTCAGATTCCGATGCTTCAGTTCTGGTTTACTGTATCCCTTGGACTTTCTTATTGACGATGAGACACAGAAATTGCATCCGAATTTAATACAAAAGGCACAACGCCGACATAAGAGCAAGAGGATTGACACGCTAACTTTCTATGTTTTGAACCTCTCCCATGAGTCCAGTTTTAGATTCCGATGCTTCACTTCAGGTTTACTGTATCCCTTGGACCTTCTTATTGATGATGAAACACAGAAATTGCATCCGAAATTAAAACATAAGTCACAATGCCGACTTAAGTACAAGAGGACTGACACTCTAACTTTCTATGATTTGAACCTCTCCTGTGAGTCCAGTTTTAGAATCCAATGCTTCACTTAAGGTTTAATGTATCTCTTGGACATTCGTATTGACGATGAAACACAGAAATTGCATCGGAATTAAATTCAAAAGGCACAATGCCGACTTAAGTACAAGAGGACTTACACTCTATCTTTCTATGATTTGAGCCTCTCCTGTAAGTCCAGTTTTAGATTCCGATGCTTCACTTCAGGTTTACTGTATCCCCTGGACCTTCTTATTCACGATGAAACACAGAAACTGCATCGGAATTAAATTCAAAAGATACATTGCCACTAAAGTACAAGAGGACTGACACTCTAACTTTCTATGATTTGAACCTCTCCTGTGAGTCCAGTTTTAGATTCCGATGCTTCACTTCATGTTTACTGTATGCCTTGGACCTTCTTATTGACGATGAAACACAGAAATTGCATCGGAAATAAATTCAAAAGGCACAATGCCGACTTAAGTACAAGAGGACTGACTCTCTAACATTCTATGATCTGAACCTCTCCTGTGAGTCCAGTTTTAGATTCCGACGCAGCACTTCAGGTTACTGTATACCTAGGACCTACTTATTGGCGATGAAGCACAGAAATTGCATATGAATTTAATACGAAAGGCACAGTGCCGACTTAAGTACAAGAGGACTGACACTCTAACTTTCTATGATTTGATCCTCTCCTGTGGGTCCAGTTTTAGATTCCGATGCTTCACTTCAGGTTTACTGTATCCCTTGGCCCTTCTTATTGACGATGAAACACAGAAATTGCATACGAATGTAATACGAAAGGGACAATGCCGACATAAGTACATGAAAACTGACACTCTAACTTTCGATGGTTTTAACCTCTCCTGTGAGTCCAGTTTTAGAATCCGATGCTTCACTTCAGGTTTACTGCATCCCTTGGACCTTCTCATTGGTGATGAAGCACAGAAATTGCATCCGATTTTAATACAAAAGGCACAATGCCGATTTAAGTACAAGAGGACTGACACCCTAATTTTTTTGATTTGAACCTCTCCTGTGAGTCCAGTTTTAGATTCCCATGCTTCACTTCAGGTTTACTTTATACCTTAGACCTTCTTATTGACGATGAAGCACAGAAATTGCATCCGAAGTTAATACAAAAGGCACAATGCCGACTTAAGTACAAGAGGACTGACACTCTAACTTTCAATGATTTGAATTTCTCCTGTGAGTCCAGTTTTGGATTCCGATGCTACACTTCAGGTTTACTGTATACCTTGGACCTTCTTCTTGACGATGAAACACAGAAATTGCATCCGAATTTAATACAAAAGGCACAATGCCGACTTAAGTACAAGAGGACTGACACTTTAACCTTCTATCTTATGAACCTGTCCTGTGAGTCATGTTTTAGATTCCGATGCTTCACTTCAGGTTTACGCAATCCCTTGGACCTTCTTATTGACGATGAAACACAGAAATTACATCCGAATTTAATACAAAAGGCACAATGCCGACTTAAGTACAAGAGGACTGACACTCTAATTTTCTATGATTTAAACCTCTCCTGTGAGTCCAGTTTTATTTTCCGAAGCTTCACTTCAGGTTTACTGTATCCCTTGGCCCCTCGTATTGACGATGAAACACAGAAATTGCATCGGAATTCAGTTCAAAAGGCACAATGCCGACTTAAGTACAAGAGGACTGATACTCTAACTTTCTATGATTCGAACCTCTCCTGTGAGACCAGTTTTAGATTCCGATGATTCACTTCAGATTTACTGTATCCCTTGGACCTTCTTATTGACGATGAAACACTGAGATTGCATCCGAATTTAATACAAAAGGCACAATGCCTACTTGAGTACAAGTGAACTGACATTCTAACTTTCTAAGATTTCAACCTCCCCTGTGAGTCCAGTTTTAGATTCCGATGCTTCACTTCAGGGTTACTGTGTCCCTTGGACCTTCTTATTGACGATGAAACACAGAAATCGTATCCGAATTTAATACAAAAGGCAAAAGCCGACTTAAGTAGAAGAGGAGTGAGACTCCAACTTTCTATGATTTGAACCTCTCCTGTGAGTCCAGTTTTAGATTATGATGCTTCACTTCAGGTTCACTGTATCCCTTAGACATTCTTATTGACGATGAAACAAAGAAATTGCATCCGAATTTAATACTAAAGGCACAATGCGGACTTACGTACAAGAGGACTGACACTCTAACTTTCAATGATTTGAACCTTTCTTGTGAGTCCAGTTTAAGATTCCGATCCTTCACTTTGGGTTTACTGTATCCCTTGCACCTTCTTATTGATGATGAAACACAGAAATTGCATCCGAATTTAATACAAAAAGCACAATGCCGACATAAGTACAAGAGGACTGACACTACAACTTTCTATGGTTTGAACCTCTCCTGTGAGTCCAGTTTTAGATTCCGATGCTTCACTTCAGGTTTACTGAATCCCTTGGACCATCGTATTGACGATGAAACACAGAAATTCCATCCGAATTTAATACAAAAGGCTCAATGCCGACTTAAATACAAGAGGACTGACACTCTAACTCTCTATGCTTTGAACCTCTCCTGTGAGCCCAGTTTTAGATTCCGATACTTCACTTCAGGTTTACTGTATACCATGGACCTTCTTATTGACGATGAAGCACAGAAATTGCATCCGAATTTCATACAAAAGGCACAATGCCGACTTAAGTACAAGAGGACTGACACTCTAACTTATAATGATTTCAACCTCTCCTGTGAGTCCAGTTTTGGATTCCGATGCTACACTTCAGGTTTTCTGTATCCCTTGGACCTTCTTGTTGACGATGAAACACAGAAATTGCATCCGAATTTAATACAAAAGGCACATTGCCGACTTAAGTACAAGAGGAATGACACTTTAACCTTCTATGTTATGACCCCCTTCTGTGAGTCCAATTTTGGATTCCGTTGCTTCACTTCAGGTTTACGCTACCCCTTGGACCTTCTTATTGACGATGAAACACAGAAATTACATCCGAATTTAATACAAAAGGCACAATGCCGACTTAAGTACAAGAGGACTGACACTCTAATTTTCTATGATTTAAACCACTCCTGTGAGTCTTGCTTTAGATTCCGATGCTTCACTTCAGGTTTACTGTATCCCATGGACGCTCTTATTAACGATGAAACACAGCAACTACATCGGAATTAAGTTCAAAAGGCACAATGCCGACTAAAGTACAAGAGGACTGACACTAACTTTCTATGATTTGAACCTCACCTGTGAGACCAGTTTTAGATTCCGATGATTCGCTTCAGGTTTACTGTATCCCTTGGACCTTCTTATTGACGATGAGACACAGAAATTGCATCCGAACTTAATACAAAAGCCACAACGCCGACTTAAATACATGGGGACTGACACTCTAACTTTCTGTGATTCGAAACCCTCTTGTGATTCCAGTTTTAGATTCCGATGCTTCACTTCAGGTTTACTGTATCCCTTGGACCTCCTTATTGATAATGAAACACAGAAATTGCATCCGAATTTAATACAAGGGGCACAATGCTGACTTAAGTACAAAACGACTGACACACTAACTTTCTATGATTTGAACCTCTCCTGTGAGTCCAGTTTTAGATTCCGATGCTTCACTTCAGGTTCACTGTATCCCTTGGTCCTTCTTATTGACGATGAAACACAGAATTTGCATCCGAATTTAATACAAAAGGCACAATGCCGACTTAAGTTCAAGAGCACTGACACACGCACATTCTATGATTTGAACCACTCCTGTGAGTCCAGTTTTGGATTCCGATGCCTCACTTCAGGTTTTCTGTATCCCTTGGACCTTCTTATTGACGATGAAACAGAGAAATTGCATCCGAATTTAATACAAAAGGCACAATGCCGACTTAAGTACAAGAGGACTGACACTCTAACTTTCTATGTTTTGAACCTCTCCTGTGAGTCCAGTTTTAGACTCCGATGCTTTCATTCAGGATTACTGTATATCTTGGACCTTCTTATTGACGATGAAGCACAGAAATTGCATCTGAATGTAATACAAAAGGCACAATGCCGACTTAAGTACAAGAGCACTGACACACGCACATTCTATAATTTGAACCACTCCTGTGAGTCCAGTTTTAGATTCCGATGCCTCACTTCAGGGGTACTGTATCCCTTGGACCTTCTTATTGACCATGAAACACAGAAATTGCATCCGAATTTAATACAAAAGGCACAATGCCGATTTAAGTACAAGAGGACTGACACTGTAACTTTCTACGATTTGAACCTCTCCTGTGAGTCCAGCTATAGATTTCGATGCTTGACTTCAGGTTTACTGTATCCCTTGGACCTTCTTATTGACGATGAAACACAGAAATCGCTTCCGAATTTAATACAAAAGGCACAATGCCGACTTGAGTACAAGAGGAATGACACTCTAACTATCCATGATATGAACCAGTCCTGTGAGTCCAGTTTTAGATTCCGATGCTTCACTTCAGGTTTACGCAATCCCTTGGACCTTCTTATTGACGATGAAACACAGAAATTACATCCGAATTTAATACAAAAGGCACAATGAAGACTTAAGTACAAGAGGACTGACACTCTAATTTTCTATGATTTAAACCTCTCCTGTGAGTCCAGTTGATTTTCCGAAGCTTCACTTCAGGTTTACTGTATCCCTTGGCCCTTCGTATTGACGATGAAACACAGAAATTGCATCGGAATTAAGTTCAAAAGGCACAATGCCGACTTAAGTACAAGGGGACTGACACTCTAACTTTCTATGATTTGAACCTCTCCTGTGAGACCAGTTTTAGATTCCGATGATTCACTTCAGATTTACTGTATCCCTTGGACCTTCTTATTGACGATGAAACACTGATATTGCATCCGAATTTAATACAAAAGGCACAATGCCGACTTGAGTACAAGTGGACTGACATTCTAACTTTCTAAGATTTGAACCTCCCCTGTGAGTCGAGTTTTAGATTCCGATGCTTCACTTCAGGGTTACTGTATCCCTTGGACCTTCTTATTGACGATGAAACACAGAAATTGCAACCGAATTTAATACAAAAGGCAAATGCCGACATAAGTAGAAGAGGACTGAGACTCCAACTTTCTATGATTTGAACCTCTCCTGTGAGTCCAGTTTTAGATTCTGATTCTTCACTTCAGGTTCACTGTATCCCTTAGGCATTCTTATTGACGATGAAACACAGAAATTGCATCCGAATTTAATACTAAAGGCACAATGCGGACTTAAGTACAAGAGGACTGACACTCTAACTTTCAATGATTTGAACCTTTCTTGTGAGTCCAGTTTAAGAATCCGATCCTTCACTTCAGGTTTACTGTATCCCTTGCACCTTCTTATTGATGATGAAACACAGAAATTGCATCCGAATTTAATACCAAAAGCACAATGCCGACTTAAGTACAAGAGGACTGACACTATAACTTCCTGTGGTTTGAACCTCTCCTGTGAGTCCAGTTTTAGATTCCGATGCTTCACTTCAGGTTTACTGAATCCCTTGGACCATCTTATTGACGATGAAACACAGAAATTCCATCCGAATTTAATACAAAAGGCTCAATGCCGACTTAAATACAAGAGGACTGACACTCTAACTCCCTATGATTTGAACCTCTCCTGTGAGCCCAGTTTTAGATTCCGATACTTCACTTCAGGTTTACTGTATACCATGGACCTTCTTATTGACGATGAAGAACAGTAATTGCATCCGAATTTCATACAAAAGGCACAATGCCGACTTAAGTACAAGAGGACTGACACTCTAACTTTCTATGTTTTGAACCTCTCCTGTGAGTCCAGTTTTAGACTCCGATGCTTCACTTCAGGATTACTGTATACCTTGGACCTTCTTATTGACGATGAGACACAGAAATTGCATCCGAATTTAATACAAAAGGCACAACGCCGACTTAAGTACATGAGGACTGACACTCTAACTTTCTGTGATTCGAAACCCTATTGTGAGTCCAGTTTTAGATTCCGATGCTTCACTTCAGGTTTACTGTATCCTTTGGACCTCCTTATTGATGATGAAACACAGAAATTGCATCCGAATTTAATACAATGGGCACAATGCTGACTTAAGTACAAGACGACTGACACACTAACTTTCTTTGATTTGAATCTCTCCTGTGAGTCCAGTTTTAGATTCCGATGCTTCACTTCAGGTTTACTGTATCCCTTGGTCCTTCTTATTGACGATGAAACACAGAAATTACATCGGAATTAAGTTCAATAGGCACAATGCCGACTTAAGTACAAGAGGACTGACACTAACTTTCTATGATTTGAACCTCTCCTGTGAGACCAGTTTTAGATTCCGATGATTCACTTCATGGTTACTGTATCCCTTGGACCTTCTTATTGACGATGAGACACAGAAATTGCATCCGAATTTAATACAAAACGCTCAATGTCGACTTAAGTACAAGAGGACTCACACTCTAACTTTCTATGTTTTGAACCTCTCCTGTGAGTCCAGTTTTAGACTCCGATGCTTCACTTCAGGATTACTGTATACCTTGGACCTTCTTATTGACGATGAAGCACACAAATTGCATCTGAATGTAATACAAAAGGCACAATGCCGACTTAAGTACAAGAGCACTGACACACGCACATTCTATGATTTGAACCACTCCTGTGTGTCCAGTTTTAGATTCCGATGCCTCACTTCAGGTTCACTGTATCCCTTGGACCTTCTTATTGACGATGAAACACAGAAATTGAAACCGAATTTAATACAAAAGGCAAATGCCGACTTAAGTACAAGAGGAATGACACTTTAACATTCCATGATTTGAATCTCTCCAGTGAGTCCAGTTTTAGATACCGATGCTTCACTTCGAGCTTACTGTATTCCTTGGACCTTCTTATTGAAGATGAAACACAGAAATTGCATCCGAATTTAATACATAAGGCACAATGCCGACTTAAGTACAAGAGGACTGACACTCTAACTTTCTATGATTTGAACCTCTCCTGTGAGTCCAGTTTTAGAATCCAATGCTTCACTTAAGATTTAATGTATCTCTTGGACCTTCGTATTGACGATGAAACACAGAAATTGCATCGGAATTAAGTTCAAAAGGCACAATGCCGACTTAAGTACAAGAGGACTTACACTCTAACTTTCTATGATTTGAGCCTCACCTGTAAGTCCAGTTTTAGATTCCGATGCTTCACTTCAGGTTTACTGTATCCCTTGGACCTTCTTATTCACGATGAAACACAGAAACTGCATCGGAATTAAATTCATAAGATACATTGCCACTAAAGTACAAGAGGACTGACACTCTAACTTTCTATGAATTGAACCTCTCCTGTGAGTCCAGTTTTGGATTCCGACGCTGCACTTCAGGTTACTGTATACCTTGGACCTACTTATTGGCGATGAAGCACTGAAATTGCATATGAATTTAATACGAAAGGCAGAGTGCCGACTTAAGTACAAGAGGACTGACACTCTAACTTTCTATGATTTAAACCTCTCCTGTGCGTCCAGTTTTAGATTCCGATGCTTCACTTCATGTTTACTGTATCCCTTGGACCTTCTTATTGACGATGAAACACAGAAATTGCATACGAATGTAATACGAAAGGGACAATGCCGACATAAGTACATGAAAACTGACACTCTAACTTTCGATGATTTTAACCTCTCCTGTGAGTCCAGTTTTAGATTCCGATGCTTCACTTCAGGTTTACTGCATCCCTTGGACCTTCTCATTGGTGATGAAGCACAGAAATTGCATCCGAATTTAATACAAAAGGAACAATGCCGATTTAAGTACGAGAGGACTGACACCCTAATTTTTTTGATTTGAACCTCTCCTGTGAGTCCAGTTTTAGATTCCCATGCTTCACTTCAGGTTTACTGTATACCTTGGACCTTCCTATTGACGATGAAGCACAGAAATTGCATTCGAAGTTAATACAAAAGGCACAATGCCGACTTAAGTACAAGAGGACTGACACTCTAACTTTCAATGATTTGAATTTCTCCTGTGAGTCCAGTTTTGGATTCCGATGCTACACTTCAGGTTTACTGTATCCCTTGGACCTTCTTATTGACGATGAAACACAGAAATTGCATCCGAATTTAATACAAAAGGCACAATGCCGACTTAAGTACAAGAGGACTGACACTCTAACTTTCTATGATTTGAACCTCTCCTGTGAGACCAGTTTTAGATTCCGATGATTCACTTCAGATTTACTGTATCCCTCGGACCTTCTTATTGACGATGAAACACTGAGATTGCATTCGAATTTAATACAAAAGGCACAATGCCGACTTGAGTACAAGTGGACTGACATTCTAACTTTCTAAGATTTCAACCTCCCCTGTGAGTCCAGTTTTAGATTCCGATGCTTCACTTCAGGGTTACTGTATCCCTTGGACCTTCTTATTGACGATGAAACACAGAAATTGCATCCGAATTTAATACAAAAGGCAAATGCCGACTTAAGTAGAAGAGGAGTGAGACTCCAACTTTCTATGATTTGAACCTCTCCTGTGAGTCCAGTTTTAGATTCTGATGCTTCACTTCAGGTCCACTGTATCCCTTAGACATTCTTATTGACGATGAAACACAGAAATTGCATCCGAATTTAATACTAAAGGCACAATGCGGACTTAAGTACAAGAGGACTGTCACTCTAACTTTCAATGATTTGAACCTTTCTTGTGAGTCCAGTTTAAGATTCCGATCCTTCACTTCGGGTTTACTGCATCCCTTGCACCTTCTTATTGATGATGAAACACAGAAATTGCATCCGAATTTAATACAAAAAGCACAATGCAAACATAAGTACAAGAGGACTGACACTATAACTTTCTATGGTTTGAACCTCTCCTGTGGGTCCAGTTTTAGATTCCGATGCTTCACTTCAGGTTTACTGAATCCCTTGGACCATCGTATTGACGATGAAACACAGAAATTCCATCCGAATTTAATACAAAAGGCTCAATGCCGACTTAAATACAAGGGGACTGACACTCTAACTCTCTATGCTTTGAACCTCTCCTGTGAGCCCAGTTTTAGATTCCGATACTTCACTTCAGGTTTACTGTATACCATGGACCTTCTTATTGACGATGAAGCACAGAAATTGCATCCGAATTTCATACAAAAGGCACAATGCCGACTTAAGTACAAAAGGACTGACACTCTAACTTATAATGATTTCAACCTCTCCTGTGAGTCCAGTTTTGGATTCCGATGCTACACTTCAGGATTTCTGTATCCCTTGGACCTTCTTATTGACGATGAAACACAGAAATTGCATCCGAATTTAATACAAAAGGCACAATGCCGACTTAAGTACAAGAGGAATGACACTTTAACCTTCTATGTTATGAACCTCTTCTGTGAGTCCAATTTTGGATTCCGTTGCTTCACTTCAGGTTTACGCTATCCCTTGGACCATCTTATTGATGATGAAACACAGAAATTACATCCGAATTTAATACAAAAGGCACAATGCCGACTCAAGTACAAGAGGACAGAAACTCTAATTTTCTATGATTTAAACCTCTCCTGTGAGTCCTGTTTTAGATTCCGATGCTTCACTTCAGGTTTACTGTATCCCATGGACGCTCTTATTAACGATGAAACACAGAAATTACATCGGAATTAAGTTCAAAAGGCACAATGCCGACTAAAGTACAAGAGGACTGACACTAAATTTCTATGATTTGAACCTCACCTGTGAGACCAGTTTTAGATTCCGATGATTCACTTCAGGTTTACTGTATCCCTTCGACGTTCTAATTGATGATGAAACACAGAAATTGCATCCGAATTTAATACAAGGGGCACAATGCTGACTTAAGTACAAGACGACTGACACACTAACTTTCTATGATTTGAACCTCTCCTGTGAGTCCAGTTTTAGATTCCGATGCTTCACTTCAGGTTCACTGTATCCCTTGGACCTTCTTATTGACGATGAAACACAGAAATTGCATCCGAATTTAATACAAAAGGCACAATGCCGACTTAAGTACAAGAGCAATGACAGACGCACATTCTATGATTTGAACCACTCCTGTGAGTCCAGTTTTTGATTCCGATGCCTCACTTCAGGTTTTGTGTATCCCTTGGACCTTCTTATTGACGATGAAACACAGAAATTGCATCCGAATTTAATACAAAAGGCACAATGCCGACTTAAGTACAAGAGGACTGACACTCTAACTTTCTATGTTTTGAACCTCTCCTGTGAGTCCAGTTTTAGACTCCGATGCTTCACTTCAGGATTACTGTATATCTGGGACCTTCTTATTGACGATGAAGCACAGAAATAACATCTGAATGTAATACAAAAGGCACAATGCCGACTTAAGTACAAGAGCACTGACACACGCACATTCTATGATTTGAACCACTCCTGTGAGTCCAGTTTTAGATTCCGATGCCTCACTTCAGGGGTACTGTATCCCTTGGACCTTCTTATTGACGATGAAACACAGAAATTGCATCCGAATTTAATACAAAAGGCACAATGCCGATTTAAGTACAAGAGGACTGACACTGTAACTTTCTACGATTTGAACCTCTCCTGTGAGTCCAGCTATAGATTTCGATGCTTGACTTCAGGTTTACTGTATCTCTTGGACCTTCTTATTGACGATGAAACACAGAAATCGCTTCCGAATTTAATACAAAAGGCACAATGCCGACTTGATTACAAGAGGAATGACACTCTAACTATCCATGATATGAACCAGTCCTGTGAGTCCAGTTTTAGATTCCGATGCTTCACTTCAGGTTTACGCAATCCCTTGGACCTTCTTATTGACGATGAAACACAGAAATTACATCCGAATTTAATACAAAAGGCACAATGCCGACTTAAGTACAAGAGGACTGACACTCTAATTTTCTATGATTTAAACCCCTCCTGTGAGTCCAGTTGATTTTCCGAAGCTTCACTTCAGGTTTACTGTATCCCTTGGCCCCTCGTATTGACGATGAAACACAGAAATTGCATCGGAATTAAGTTCAAAAGGCAATTTGCCGACTTAAGTACAAGAGGACTGACACTCTAACTTTCTATGATTTGAACCTCTCCTGTGAGACCAGTTTTAGATTCCGATGATTCACTTCAGATTTACTGTATCCCTTGGACCTTCTTATTGACGATGAAACACTGAGATTGCATCCGAATTTAATACAAAAGGCACAATGCCGACTTGAGTACAAGTGGACTGACATTCTAACTTTCTAAGGTTTGAACCTCCCCTGTGAGTCCAGTTTTAGATTCCGATGCTTCACTTCAGGGTTACTGTATCCCTTGGACCTTCTTATTGACGATGAAACACAGAAATTGCATCCGAATTTAATACAAAAGGTAAATGCCGACTTAAGTAGAAGAGGTCTGAGACTCCAACTTTCTATGATTTGAACCTCTCCTGTGAGTCCAGTTTTGGATTCTGATGCTTCACTTCAGGTTCACTGTATCCCTTAGACATTCTTATTGACGATGAAACACAGAAATTGCATCCGAATTTAATACTAAAGGCACAATGCGGACTTAAGTACAAGAGGACTGACACTCTAACTTTCAATGATTTGAACCTTTCTTGTGAGTCCAGTTTAAGAATCCGATCCTTCACTTCAGGTTTACTGTATCCCTGGCACCTTCTTATCGATGATGAAACACAGAAATTGTATCCGAATTTAATACAAAAAGCACAATGCCGACTTAAGTACAAGAGGACTGTCACTCTAACTCTCTATGATTTGAACCTCTCCTGTGAGCCCACTTTTAGATTCCGATACTTCACTTCAGGTTTACTGTATACCATGGACCTTCTTATTGGCGATGAAGCACAGAAATTGCATCCGAATTTCATACAAAAGGCACAATGCCGACTTAAGTACAAGAGGACTGACACTCTAACTTTCTATGTTTTGAACCTCTCCTGTGAGTCCAGTTTTAGACTCCGATGCTTCACTTCAGGATTACTGTATACCTTGGACCTTCTTATTGACGATGAGACACAGAAATTGCATCCGAATTTAATACAAAAGGCACAACGCCGACTTAAGTACATGAGGACTGACACTCTAACTTTCTGTGATTCGAAACAGTCCTGTGAGTCCAGTTTTAGATTCCGATGCTTCACTTCAGGTTTACTGTATCCCTTGGACCTCCTTATTGATGATGAAACACAGAAATTGCATCCGAATTTAATACAATGGGCACAATGCTGACTTAAGTACAAGACGACTGACACACTAACTTTCTTTGATTTGAACCTCTCCTGTGAGTCCAGTTTTAGATTCCGATGCTTCACTTCAGGTTTACTGTATCCTTTGGTCCTTCTTATTGACGATGAAACACAGAAATTACATCGGAATTAAGTTCAAAAGGCACAATGCCCACTTAAGTACAAGAGGACTGACGCTAACTTTCTATGATTTGAACCTCTCCTGTAAGACCAGTTTTAGATTCCGATGATTCACTTCATGGTTACTGTATCCCTTGGACCTTCTTATTGACGATGAGACACAGAAATTGCATCCGAATTTAATACAAAAGGCACAATGCCGACTTAAGTACAAGAGGACTGACACTCCAAATTTCTATGCATTGAACCTCTCCTGTGAGTCCAGTTTTATATTCCAATGCTTCACTTCAGGGTCACTGAATCCCTTGGACCATCTTATTGACGATGAAACACAGAAATTCCATCCGAATTTAATACAAAACGCTCAATGTCGACTTAAGTACAAGAGGACTCACACTCTAACTTTCTATGTTTTGAACCTCTCCTGTGAGTCCAGTTTTAGACTCCGATGCTTCACTTCAGGATTACTGTATACCTTGGACCTTCTTATTGACGATGAAGCACAGAAATTGCATCTGAATGTAATACAAAAGGCACAATGCCGACTTAAGTACAAGAGCACTGACACACGCACATTCTATGATTTGAACCACTCCTGTGAGTCCAGTTTTAGATTCCGATGCCTCACTTCAGGTTCACTGTATCCCTTGGACCTTCTTATTGACGATGAAACACAGAAATTGCATCTGAATTTAATACAAAAGGCACAATGCCGATTTAAGTACAAGAGGACTGACACTCCAACTTTCTACGATTTGAACCTCTCCTGTGAGTCCAGCTATAGATTTCGATGCTTGACTTCAGGTTTACTGTATCCCTTGGACCTTCGTATTGACGATGAAACACAGAAATCACTTCCGAATTTAATACAAAAGGCACAATGCCGACTTGAGTACAAGAGGAATGACACTCTAACTATCCATGATATGAACCAGTCCTGTGAGTCCAGTTTTAGATTCCGATGCTTCACTTCAGGTTTACTGTATCCCTTGGACCTTCTTATTGACGATGAAACACAGAAATTGCATCCGAATTTAATATAAAAGGCACAATGCCGACTTAAGTACAAGAGGACTTACACTCTTTCTATGATTTGAACCACTCCTGTGAGTCCAGTTTTAGAATCCGATGCTTCACTTCAGTTTTACTGTATCTCTTGGACCTTCATACTGACGATGAAACACAGAAATTTCATCCGAAATTGTTACTAAAGGCACAACGCCGACATAAGAGCCAGAGGATTGCACGCTAACTTTCTATGATTTGAACCTCTCCTGTGAGTCCAGTTTTAGATTCCGATGCTTCACTTCAGGTTTACTGTATCCCTTGGTCCTTCTTATTGACGATGAAACACAGAAATTGCATCCGAATTTAATACAAAAGGCACAACGCCGACTTAAGTACAAGAGGACTGACACTCTAATTTTCTATGATTTAAACCTCTCCTGTGAGTCCTGTTTTAGATTCCGATGCTTCACTTCAGGTTTACTGTATCCCTTGGACCCTCTTATTGACGATGAAACACAGAAATTACATCGGAATTAAGTTCAAAAGGCACAATGCCGACTTAAGTACAAGAGGACTGACACTAACCTTCTATGATTTGAACCTCTCCTGTTAGACCAGTTTTAGATTCCGATGATTCACTTCAGGTTTACTGTATCCCTTGGACCTTCTTATTGACGATGAGACACAGAAATTCCATCCGAATTTAATACAAAAGGCACAACGCCGACTTAAGTACATGACGACTGACACTATAACTTTCTGTGATTCGAAACCCTCCTGTGAGTCCAGTTTTAGATTCCGATGCTTCACTTCAGGTTTACTGTATCCCTTGGACCTCCTTATTGATGACGAAACACAGAAATTGCATCCGAATTTAATACAAGGGGCACAATGCTGACTTAAGTACAAGACGACTGACACACTAACTTTCTATGATTTGAACCTCTCCTGTGAGTCCAGTTTTAGATTCCGATGCTTCACTTCAGGTTTACTGTATCCCTTGGTCCTTCTTATTGACGATGAAACACAGAAATTGCATCCGAATTTAATACAAAAGGCACAATGCCGACTTAAGTACAAGAGGACTGACACTCCAACTTTCTATGCATTGAACCTCTCCTGTGTGTCCAGTTTTAGATTCCAATGCTTCACTTCAGGGTCACTGAATCCCTTGGACCATCTTATTGACGATGAAACACAGAAATTCCATCCGAAATTAATACAAAACGATCAATGTCGACTTAAGTACAAGAGGACTGACACTCTAACTTTCTATGGTTTGAACCTCTCCTGTGAGTCCAGTTTTAGACTCCGATGCTTCACTTCAGGATTACTGTATACCTTGGACCTTCTTATTGACGATGAAGCACAGAAATTGCATCTGAATGTAATACAAAAGGCACAATGCCGACTTAAGTACAAGAGCACTGACACTTGCACATTCTATGATTTGAACCACTCCTGTGAGTCCAGTTTCAGATTCCGATGCCTCACTTCAGGTTTACTGTATCCCTTGGACCTTCTTATTGACGATGAAACACAGAAATTGCATCTGAATTTAATACAAAAGGCACAATGCCGATTTAAGTACAAGAGGACTGACACTCTAACCTTCTACGATTTGAACCTCTACTGTGAGTCCAGCTATAGATTTCGATGCTTGACTTCAGGTTTAATGTATCCCTTGGTCCTTCTTATTGACGTTGAAACTCAGAAATCGCTTCCGAATTAAATACAAAAGGCACAATGCCGACTTGAGTACAAGAGGAATGACACTTTAACTATCCATGATATGAGCCAGTCCTGTGAGTCCAGTTTTAGATTCCGATGCTACACTTCACGTTTACTGTATCTCTTGGACCTCCTTATTGATGATGAAACACAGAAATTGCATCCGAATTTAATACAGGGGGCACAATGCTGACTTAAGTACAAGACGACTGACACACTAACTTTCTATGATTTGAACCTCTCCTGTGAGTCCAGTTTTAGATTCCGATGCTTCACTTCAAGTTTACTGTATCCCTTGGTCCTTCTTATTAACGATGAAACACAGAAATTGCATCCGAATGCAATACAAAAGGCACAATGCCGACTTAAGTACAAGAGGTCTGACACTCCAACTTTCTATGCATTGAACCTCTCCTGTGAGTCCAGTTTTAGATTCCAATTCTTCACTTCAGGGTCACTGAATCCCTTGGACCATCTTATTGACGATGAAACACAGAAATTCCATCCGAATTTAATACAAAACGCTCAATGTCGACTTAAGTACAAGAGGACTCACACTCTAACTTTCTATGTTTTGAACCTCTCCTGTGAGTCCAGTTTTAGACTCCGATGCTTCACTTCAGGATTACTGTATACCTTGGACCTTCTTATTGACGATGAAGCACAGAAATTGCATCTGAATGTAATACAAAAGGCACAATGCCGACTTAAGTACAAGAGCACTGACACACGCACATTCTATGATTTGAACCACTCCTGTGAGTCCAGTTTTAGATTCCGATGCCTCACTTCAGGTTCACTGTATCCCTTGGACCTTCTTATTGACGATGAAACACAGAAATTGCATCTGAATTTAATACAAAAGGCACAATGCCGATTTAAGTACAAGAGGACTGACACTCCAACTTTCTACGATTTGAACCTCTCCTGTGAGTCCAGCTATAGATTTCGATGCTTGACTTCAGGTTTACTGTATCCCTTGGACCTTCGTATTGACGATGAAACACAGAAATCACTTCCGAATTTAATACAAAAGGCACAATGCCGACTTGAGTACAAGAGGAATGACACTCTAACTATCCATGATATGAACCAGTCCTGTGAGTCCAGTTTTAGATTCCGATGCTTCACTTCAGGTTTACTGTATCCCTTGGACCTTCTTATTGACGATGAAACACAGAAATTGCATCCGAATTTAATATAAAAGGCACAATGCCGACTTAAGTACAAGAGGACTTACACTCTTTCTATGATTTGAACCACTCCTGTGAGTCCAGTTTTAGATTCCGATGCTTCACTTCAGTTTTACTGTATCTCTTGGACCTTCATACTGACGATGAAACACAGAAATTTCATCCGAAATTGTTACTAAAGGCACAACGCCGACATAAGAGCCAGAGGATTGCACGCTAACTTTCTGTGATTTGAACCTCTCCTGTGAGTCCAGTTTTAGATTCCGATGCTTCACTTCAGGTTTACTGTATCCCTTGGTCCTTCTTATTGACGATGAAACACAGAAATTGCATCCGAATTTAATACAAAAGGCACAACGCCGACTTAAGTACAAGAGGACTGACACTCTAATTTTCTATGATTTAAACCTCTCCTGTGAGTCCTGTTTTAGATTCCGATGCTTCACTTCAGGTTTACTGTATCCCTTGGACCCTCTTATTGACGATGAAACACAGAAATTACATCGGAATTAAGTTCAAAAGGCACAATGCCGACTTAAGTACAAGAGGACTGACACTAACCTTCTATGATTTGAACCTCTCCTGTTAGACCAGTTTTAGATTCCGATGATTCACTTCAGGTTTACTGTATCCCTTGGACCTTCTTATTGACGATGAGACACAGAAATTCCATCCGAATTTAATACAAAAGGCACAACGCCGACTTAAGTACATGACGACTGACACTATAACTTTCTGTGATTCGAAACCCTCCTGTGAGTCCAGTTTTAGATTCCGATGCTTCACTTCAGGTTTACTGTATCCCTTGGACCTCCTTATTGATGACGAAACACAGAAATTGCATCCGAATTTAATACAAGGGGCACAATGCTGACTTAAGTACAAGACGACTGACACACTAACTTTCTATGATTTGAACCTCTCCTGTGAGTCCAGTTTTAGATTCCGATGCTTCACTTCAGGTTTACTGTATCCCTTGGTCCTTCTTATTGACGATGAAACACAGAAATTGCATCCGAATTTAATACAAAAGGCACAATGCCGACTTAAGTACAAGAGGACTGACACTCCAACTTTCTATGCATTGAACCTCTCCTGTGTGTCCAGTTTTAGATTCCAATGCTTCACTTCAGGGTCACTGAATCCCTTGGACCATCTTATTGACGATGAAACACAGAAATTCCATCCGAAATTAATACAAAACGATCAATGTCGACTTAAGTACAAGAGGACTGACACTCTAACTTTCTATGGTTTGAACCTCTCCTGTGAGTCCAGTTTTAGACTCCGATGCTTCACTTCAGGATTACTGTATACCTTGGACCTTCTTATTGACGATGAAGCACAGAATTGCATCTGAATGTAATACAAAAGGCACAATGCCGACTTAAGTACAAGAGCACTGACACTTGCACATTCTATGATTTGAACCACTCCTGTGAGTCCAGTTTCAGATTCCGATGCCTCACTTCAGGTTTACTGTATCCCTTGGACCTTCTTATTGACGATGAAACACAGAAATTGCATCTGAATTTAATACAAAAGGCACAATGCCGATTTAAGTACAAGAGGACTGACACTCTAACCTTCTACGATTTGAACCTCTACTGTGAGTCCAGCTATAGATTTCGATGCTTGACTTCAGGTTTAATGTATCCCTTGGTCCTTCTTATTGACGTTGAAACTCAGAAATCGCTTCCGAATTAAATACAAAAGGCACAATGCCGACTTGAGTACAAGAGGAATGACACTTTAACTATCCATGATATGAGCCAGTCCTGTGAGTCCAGTTTTAGATTCCGATGCTACACTTCACGTTTACTGTATCTCTTGGACCTCCTTATTGATGATGAAACACAGAAATTGCATCCGAATTTAATACAGGGGGCACAATGCTGACTTAAGTACAAGACGACTGACACACTAACTTTCTATGATTTGAACCTCTCCTGTGAGTCCAGTTTTAGATTCCGATGCTTCACTTCAAGTTTACTGTATCCCTTGGTCCTTCTTATTAACGATGAAACACAGAAATTGCATCCGAATGCAATACAAAAGGCACAATGCCGACTTAAGTACAAGAGGTCTGACACTCCAACTTTCTATGCATTGAACCTCTCCTGTGAGTCCAGTTTTAGATTCCAATTCTTCACTTCAGGGTCACTGAATCCCTTGGACCATCTTATTGACGATGAAACACAGAAATTCCATCCGAATTTAATACAAAACGCTCAATGTCGACTTAAGTACAAGAGGACTGACACTCTAACCTTCTACGATTTGAACCTCTACTGTGAGTCCAGCTATAGATTTCGATGCTTGACTTCAGGTTTACTGTATCCCTTGGACCTTCTTATTGACGATGAAACACAGAAATCGCTTCCGAATTTAATACAAAAGGCACAATGCCGACATGAGTACAAGAATAATGACACTCTAAGTATCCATGATATGAACCAGTCCTGTGAGTCCAGTTTTAGATTCCGACGCTTCACCTCAGGTTTACTGTATCCCTTGGACCTTCTTATTGACGATGAAACACAGAAATTGCATCCGAATTTAATACAAAAGGCACAACGCCGACATAAGAGCAAGAGGATTGACACGCTAACTTTCTATGATTTGAACCCCTCCTGTGGGTCCAGTTTTAGATTCCGATTCTTCACTTCAGTTTTACTGTATCTCTTGGACCTTCATACTGACGATGAAACACAGAAATTTCATCCGAAATTGATACAAAAGGCACAACGCCGACATAAGAGCAAGAGGATTGACACGCTAACTTTCTATGATTTGAACCTCTCCTGTGAGTCCAGTTTTAGATTCCGATGCTTCACTTCAGGTTTACTGTATCCCTTGGAACTTCTTATCGACGATGAAACTCAGAAATTGCATCCGAATTTAATACTAAAGGCACAATGCCGACTTAAGTACTATAGGACTGACACTCTAACTTTCTATGATTAGAACCTCTCCTGTGAGTCCAGTTTTAGATTCCGATGTTTCACTTCAGGTTTACTGTATCAATTGGACCTTCTTATTGACGATGATACACAGAAATTGCAACCGAATTTTATACAAATGGCACAATGCCGACTTAAGTACAAGGAGATTGACACTCTAACTTTCTAGTATTTGAACCTCTCCTGTGAGTCTAGTTTTAGATCCGATGCTTCACTTCAGGTTTACTGTATACCTTGGACCGTCTTATTGACGATCAAAGACAGAAATTGCATCCGAATTTAATACAAAACGCACAATGCCGACTTAAGTACAAGAGGACTGAAACTCCAACTTTCATTGATTTGAACCTCCCCTGTGGGTCCAGTTTTACATTCCGATGCTTCTCGTCAGGTTTACTGTACCCCTTGGACCATCTTATTGACGATGAAACACAGAAATTGCACTCGCATTCATTACAAAATGCACAATTCCGACTTCAGTACAAGATTACTGACACTCTAACTATCTATGATTTGAACCATTCCTGTGAGTACAGTTTTAGATTCCGATGCTTCACTTCAGGTTTTTCTTTATCCCTTGGACCTTCTTTTGACGATGAAACACAGAAATTAGATCCGAATGTTATACAAAAGGCACAATGACGACTTAAGTACAAGAGGACTGACACTCTAACTTTCTATGATTTGATCCACTCCTGTGAGTCAAGTTTTAGATTCCGATGCTTCACTTCACGTTTTCTGTATCCCTTGGACATTCTTATTGACGATGAAACACAGAAATTGCTTCCGAATTTAATACAAAAGGCAGAATGCCGACTTAAGTACAAGAGGAATGACACTATAACTATCCATGATATGAACCCCTCCTGTGAATCCAGTTTTAGATTCCGATGCTTCACTTCAGGTTTACTGTATCCCTTGAACCTTCCTATTGACGATGAAACACAGAAATGGCATCCGAATGTAATACAAAAGGCACAATACCGACTTAAGTACTACAGGACTGACACTCTGACTTTCTATGAACTCAACCTCTCCTGTGACTCCAGTTTCAGATTCCGATGCTTCACTTCTGGTTTACTGTATCCCTTGGACTTTCTTATTGTCGATGAGACACAGAAATTGCATCCGAATTTAATACAAAAGGCACAATGCGGACATAAGTACAAGAGGACTGACACTCTAATTTTCTATGATTTGAACCTCTCCAATGAGTCCAGTTATAGATTCCGATGCTTCACTTCAGGTTTACTGTATCCCTTGGACCTTCTTATTGATGATGAAACACAGAAATTGCATCCGAAATTAAAACAAAAGGCACAATGCCGACTTAAGTACAAGAGGACTGACACTCTAACATTGTATGATTTGAACATCTCCAGTGAGTCCAGTTTTAGATTCCGATGCTTCACTTCAGGTTCACTGTATCCCTTGGACCTTCTTATTGACGATGATACACAGAAATTGCATCCGAATTTTATACAAATGGCACAATGCCGACTTAAGTACAAGAGGAATGACACTCTCACTTTCTAGAATTTGAACCTCTCCTGTGAGTCTAGTTTTAGATCCGATGCTTCACTTCAGTTTTACTGTATACCTTGGACCTTCTTATTGACGATGAAACACAGAAATTGCATCCGAATTTAATACGAAAGGCACAATGCGGCCTAAGTACTAGAGGACCGACACTCTAACTTTCTTTGATTTGAACCTCCCCTGTGGGTCCAGTTTTACATTCCGCTGCTTCTCGTCATGTTTACTGTACCCATTGGACCATCTTATTGACGATGAAACACAGAAATTGCACCCGCATTTAATACAAAAGGCACAATTACGACTTAAGTACAAAATTACTGGCACCCCAACTTTCTATGATTTGATCCACTCCTGTGAGTCCAGTTTTAGATTCCGATGCTTCACTTCAGGTTTACTTTATCCCTTGGACCTTCTTATTGACGATGAAACACAGAAATTGCATCCGAATGTAATACAAAATGCACAATGCCGACTTAAGTACAAGAGGACTGACACTCTAACTTTCTATGATTTGATCCACTCCTGTGAGTCCAGTTTTAGATTCCGATGCTTCACTTCACGTTTACTGTATCCCTTGGACCTTCTTATTGACGATGAAACACAGAAATTGCATCCGAATTTAATACAAAAGGCACAATGCCGACTTAAGTACAAGAGGACTGACACTCTAACTATCTATGATTTGAACCTCTCCTGTGAGTCCAGTTTTAGATTCGGGATGGTTCACTTCTGGTTTACTGTATCCCTTGGACCTTCTTATTGACGATGAAACACAGAAATTGCATCCGAATTTAATACAAAAGGGCGCAATCCCGACTTAAGTACAAGAGGACTGAAACTCTAACTTTCTAAGAACTCAACCTTTCCTGTGAGTCCAGTTTCAGATTCCGATGCTTCACTTCAAGTTTGCTATATCCCTTGGACCTTCTTATTGACGATGAAACACAAAAAAAGCATCCGAATTTAATACAAAAGCACTATGCCGACATAAGTACAAGAGGACTGACACTCTAATTTTGTATGATTTGAACATCTCCTATGTTTCCAGTTTTAGATTAGGATGCTTCACTTCAGGTTTACTGTATCCCTTCGACCTTCTTGTTGACGATGAAACACAGAAATTGCATCCGAATTTAATACAAAAGGCACAATGCCGACTTAAGTACAAGAGGACTAACACTCTTTCTATGATTTCAACCTCTCCTGTGAGTCCAGTTTTAGATTCCGATGCTTCACTTCAGGTTTACTGTATCACTTGTACCTTCTTATTGGCGATGCATAACAGAAATTGCATCCGAATTGAATACAAATTGCACAATGCCGACTTAAGTACAAGAGGACTGATACTCTAACTTTGTACGATTTGAACATCTCCTGTGAGTCCAGTTTTAGATTCCGATGCTTCACTTCAGCTTCATTGTATCCCTTGGACATTCTTATTACCGATGAAACACAGAAGTTCTATCGGAATTAAATACTAAAGGCACAACGCCGACTTCAGTACAAGAGGACTGTCACTCTAACTTTCTATGAGTTCAACCTCTCCTGTGAGTCCGGTTTTAGATTCCGATGCTTCACTTCAGGTTTACTGTATCCCTTGGACCTTCTTATTGACGATGAAACACAGAAATTGCATCTGAATTTAATGCAAAAGGCACAATGCCGACTTAAGTACAAGAGGACTGACACTCTAACTTTTCATGATTGGAACCCCTCCTGTGAGTCCAGTTTTAGATTCCGATGCTTCACTTCAGGTTTACTGTATCCCTTGGTCCTTCTTATTGACGATGAAACAAAAGAAATTGCATCCGAATATAATACAAAAGGCACAATGCCGACTTAAGTACAAGAGGACTGACACTCCAACTTTCTATGCAATGAACTTCTCCTGTGAGTCCAGTTTTAGATTCCAATGCTTCACTTCAGGTTTACTGAATCCCTTGGACCATCTTATTGACGATAAAACACAGAAATTCCATCCGAATTTAATACAAAAGGCACAACGCCGACATAAGAGCAAGAGGATTGACACGCTAATTTCCTATGATTTGAACCTCTCCTGTGAGTCCAGTTTTAGATTCCGATGCTTCACTTCAGGTTTACTGTATCCCTTGAAGCTTCTTATTGACGATGATACACAGAAATTGCATCCGAATGTAATCCAAAAGGGAAAATACCGACTTAAGTACTAGAGGACTGACACTCTGACTTTCTATGAACTCAACCTCTCCTGAGAGTTAAGTTTCAGATTCCGATGCTTCACTTCTGGTTTACTGTATCCCTTGGACCTTCTTATTGATGATGAAACACAGAAATTGCATCCGAAATTAAAACAAAATTCACAATGCCGACTTAAGTACAAGAGGACTGACACTCTAACTTTGTATGATTTACACATCTCCTGTGAGTCCAGTTTTAGATTCAGATGCTTCACTTCAGGTTTACTGTATCCCTTGGACCTCCTTATTAACGATGAAACACAGAAATTCCATCCGAATTTGATACAAAAGGCACAACGCCGACATAAGAGCAAGAGGATTGACACGCTAACTTTCTATGATTGAACGTCTCCTGTGAGTCCAGTTTTAGATTCCGATGTTTCACTTCAGGTTTGCTGTATCCCTTGGACCATCTTATTGACGATGAAACACAGAAATTGCATCCGAATTTAATACAAAAGGCACAATGCCGACTTAAGTACAATAGGACAGACACTCTAACTTTCTATGATTAGAACCTCTCCTGTGAGTCCATTTTTTGATTCCGATGCTTCACTTCAGGTTTACTGTATCCCTTGGACCTTCTTATTGACGATGATGCACAGAAATTGCATCCGAATTTTATACAAATGGCACAATGCCGACTTAAGTACAAGAGGAATGACACTCTCACTTTCTAGTATTTGAACCTCTCCTGTGAGTCTAGTTTTAGATCAGATGCTTCACTTCAGGTTTAATGTATACCTTGGACCTTCTTATTGACGATGAGACACAGAAATTGCATCCGCATTTAATACAAAAGGCACAAATCCGACTTAAGTACAAGATTACTGACACTCTAACTTTCTATGATTAGATCCACTCCTGTGAGTCCAGTTTTAGATTCCGATGCTTCACCTCAGGTTTACTTTATCCCTTGGACCTTCTTATTGACGATGAAACACAGAAATTGCATCCGAATGTAATACAAAAGGCACAATGCCGACTTAAGTACAAGAGGACTGACACTCTAACTTTCTATGATTTAATCCACTCCTGTGAGTCCAGTTTTAGATTTCGATGCATCACTTCACGTTTACTGTATCCCTTGGACCTTCTTATTGACGATGAAACACAGAAATTGCATCCGAATTTAATACAAAAGGGCGCATTACCGACTTAAGTACAAGAGGACTGAAACTCTAACTTTCTAAGAACTCAACCTTTCCTGTGAGTCCAGTTTCAGATTCCGATGCTTCACTTCAGGTTTACTGTATCCCTCGGCCTTTCTTATTGACGATGAGACACAGAAATTGCATCCGAATTTAATCCAAAAGGCTCAGTGCCGACATAAGTACGAGACGACCGACAATCTAATTTTCTAAGATTTGAACCTCTCCTATGAGTCCAGTCTTAGATTCCGATGCATCACTTGAGGTTTACTGTATCCCTTGGACCTTCTTATTGATGATGAAACACAGAAATTGCATCCGAATTTAATACAAAAAGCACAATGCCGACATAAGTACAAGAGGACTGGTACTCTAAATTTCTATGATTTGAACCTCTCCTGTGAGCCCAGTTTTAGATTCCGATGCTTCACTTCACGTTTACTGTATCCCTTGGACCTTCTTATTGACGATGAAACACAGAAATTGCATCCGAATTTAATACAAAAGGCACAATGCCGACTTAAGTACAAGAGGACTGACACTCTAACTATCTATGATTTGAACCTCTCCTGTGAGTCCAGGTTTAGATTCGGGATGGTTCACTTCTGGATTACTGTATCCCTTGGACCTTCTTATTGACGATGAAACACAGAAATTGCATCCGAATTTAATACAAAAGGGCGCAATACCGACTTAAGTACAAGAGGACTGAAGCTCTAACTTTCTAAGAACTCAACCTTTCCTGTGAGTCCAGTTTCAGATTCCGATGCTTCACTTCAGGTTTACTGTATTCCTCGGCCTTTCTTATTGACGATGAGACACAGAAATTGCATCCGAATTTAATACAAAAGGCTCAATGCCGACATAAGTACGAGAGGACCGACACTCTAATTTTCTAAGATTTGAACCTCTCCTATGAGTCCAGTCTTAGATTCCGATGCTTCACTTGAGGTTTACTGTATTCCTTGGACCTTCTTATTGATGATGAAACACAGAAATTGCATCCGAATTTAATACAAAAAGCACAATGCCGACATAAGTACAAGAGGACTGACACACTAAATTTCTATGATTTGAACCTCTCCTGTGAGTCCAGTTCTAGATTCCGATCCTTCACTTCAGGCTTACTTTATCCTTGGACCTTCTCATTGACGATAAAACACAGAAATTGCATCCGAATGTAATACAAAAGGCACAATGCCGACTTAAGTACAAGAGGACTGACACTCTAACTTTCCTTGATTTGATCCACTCCTGTGAGTCCAGTTTTAGATTCCGATGCTTCACTTCACGTCTACTGTATCCCTTGGACCTTCTTATTGACGATGAAACACAGAAATTGCATCCGAATTTAATACAAAAGGCACAATGCCGACTTAAGTACAAGAGGACTGACACTCTAAATATCTATGATTTGAACCTCTCCTGTGAGTCCAGTTTTAGATTCGGGATGGTTCACTTCTGGTTTACTGTATCCCTTGGACCTTCTTATTGACGATAAAACACAGATTTATTGCATCCGAATTTAATACAAATGGCACAATGATGACTTATGTACAAGAGGACTGACACTCTAACTTTCTATGATTTGTACCTCTCCTGTGAGTCCAGTTTTAGATTCCGATGCTTCACTTCAGATTTACTGTATCCCTTGGACCTTCTTACTGACGATGAAACACAGAAATTGCATCCGAATTTAATACAAAAGGCAAAATACCGACTTAAGTACTAGAGGACTGACACTCTGACTTTCTATGAACTCTACCTCTCCTGTGAGTCCAGTTTTAGATTCCGATGCTTCACTTCAGGTTTACTGTATCTCTTGGACCTTCTTATTAACGATGAAACACAGAAAATCCATCGGAATTCAATACTAAAGGCACAATGCCGACTTCAACACAAGAGGACTGACACTCTAACTTTCTATGATTTGAAACTCTCCTATGGGTCCTGTTTTAGATTCCGATGCTTCACTTCAGGTTTACTGTATCCCTTGGACCTTCTTATTCACGATGAAACATAGAAATTGCAACCGAATGTAATACAAAAGGCACAATGCCGACTTAAGTACAAGAGGACTTACACTCTTTCTATGATTTGAACCTCTCCTGTGAGTCCAGTTTTAGATTCCGATGCCTCACTTAAGGTTTACTGTATCTCTTGGACCTTCATACTGACGATGAAACACAGAAATTCCATCCGAATTTGATACAAAAGGCACAACGCCGACATAAGAGCAAGAGGATTGACACGCTAACTTTCTATGATTGAACGTCTCCTGTGAGTCCAGTTTTAGATTCCGATGTTTCACTTCAGGTTTGATGTATCCCTTGGACCATCTTATTGACGATGAAACACAGAAATTGCATCCGAATTTAATACAAAATTCACAATGCCAACTTAAGTACAATTGGACTGACACTCTAACTTTCTATGATTAGAACCTCTCCTGTGAGTCCATTTTTAGATTCCGATGCTTCACTTCAGGTTTACTGTATCCCTTGGACCTTCTTATTGACGATGATGCACAGAAATTGCATCCGAATTTTATACAAATGGCATAATGCCGACTTAAGTACAAGAGGAATGACACTCTCACTTTCTAGTATTTGAACCTCTCCTGTTAGTCTAGTTTTAGATCAGATGCTTCACTTCAGGTTTAATGTATACCTTGGACCTTCTTATTGACGATGAGACACAGAAATTGCAACCGCATTTAATACAAAAGGCACAATTCCGACTTAAGTACAAGATTACTGACACTCTAACTTTCTATGATTAGATCCACTCCTGTGAGTCCAGTTTTAGATTCCGATGCTTCACTTCAGGTTTACTTTATCCCTTGGACCTTCTTATTGACGATGAAACACAGAAATTGCATCCGAATGTAATACAAAAGGCACAATGCCGACTTAAGTACAAGAGGACTGACACTCTAACTTTCTATGATTTGATCCACTCCTGTGAGTCCAGTTTTAGATTTCGATGCTTCACTTCACGTTTACTGTATCCCTTGGACCTTCTTATTGACGATGAAACACAGAAATTGCATCCGAATTTAATACAAAAGGGCGCAATACCGACTTAAGTACAAGAGGACTGAAACTCTAACTTTCTAAGAACTCAACCTTTCTTGTGAGTCCAGTTTCAGATTCCGATGCTTCACTTCAGGTTTACTGTATACCTCGGCCTTTCTTATTGACGATGAGACACAGAAATTGCATCCGAATTTAATACAAAAGGCTCAGTGCCGACATAAGTACGAGAGGACCGACACTCTAATTTTCTAAGATTTGCACCTCTCCTATGAGTCCAGTCTTAGATTCCGATGCTTCACTTGAGGTTTACTGTATCCGTTGGACCTTCTTATTGATGATGAAACACAGAAATTGCATCCGAATTTAATACAAAAAGCACAATGCCGACATAAGTACAAGAGGACTGACACACTAAATTTCTATGATTTGAACCTCTCCTGTGAGCCCAGTTTTAGATTCCGATGCTTCACTTCAGGATTACTGTATCCCTTGGACCTTCTTATTGACGATGAAACACAGAAATTGCATCCGAATTTAATACAAAAGGCACAATGCCGACTTAAGTACAAGAGGACTGACACTCTAACTATCTATGATTTGAACCTCTCCTGTGAGTCCAGTTTTAGATTCGGGATGGTTCACTTCTAGTTTACTGTATCCCTTGGACCTTCTTATTGACGATGAAACACAGAAATTGCATCCGAATTTAATACAAAAGGGTGCAATACCGACTTAAGTACAAGAGGACTGAAGCTCTAATTTTCTAAGAACTCAACCTTTCCTGTGAGTCCAGTTTCAGATTCCGATGCTTCACTTCAGGTTTACTGTATCCCTCGGCCTTTCTTATTGACGATGAGACACAGAAATTGCATCCGAATTTAATACAAAAGGCTCAATGCCGACATAAGTACGAGAGGACCGACACTCTAATTTTCTAAGATTTGAACCTCTCCTATGAGTCCAGTCTTAGATTCCGGTGCTTCACTTGAGGTTTACTGTATTCCTTGGACCTTCTTATTGATGATGAAACACAGAAATTGCATTCGAATTTAATGCAAAAAGCACAATGCCGACATAAGTACAAGAGGACTGACACACTAAATTTCTATGAGTTGAACCTCTCCTGTGAGTCCAGTTTTAGATTCCGATGCTTCACTTCAGGCTTACTTTATCCCTTGGACCTTCTTATTGACGATAAAACACAGAAAATGCATCCGAATGTAATACAAAAGGCACAATGCCGACTTAAGTACAAGAGGACTGACACTCTAACTTTCCTTGATTTGATCCACTCCTGTGAGTCCAGTTTTAGATTCCGATGCTTCACTTCACGTCTACTGTATCCCTTGGACCTTCTTATTGACGATGAAACACAGAAATTGCATCCGAATTTAATACAAAAGGCACAATGCCGACTTAAGTACAAGAGGACTGACACTCTAACTATCTATGATTTGAACCTGTCCTGTGAGACCAGTTTTAGATTCGGGATGGTTCACTTCTGGTTTACTGTATCCCTTGGACCTTCTTATTGACAATGAAACACAGAAATTGCATCCGAATTTAATACAAAAGGGCGCAATACCGACTTAAGTACAAGAGGACTGAAACTCTAACTTTCTAAGAACTCAAACTTTCCTGTGAGTCCAGTTTCAGATTCCGATGCTTCACTTCAGGTTTACTGTATCCCTCGGCCTTTCTTATTGACGAGAAATTGCATCCGAATTTAATACAAAAGGCTCAATGCCGACATAAGTACGAGAGGACCGACACTCTAATTTTCTAAGATTTGAACCTCTCCTATGAGTCCAGTCTTAGATTCCGATGCTTCACTTGAGGTTTACTGTACTCCTTGGACCTTCTTATTGATGATGAAACACAGACATTGCATCCGAATTTAATACAAAAAGCACAATGCCGACATAAGTACAAGAGGACTGACACACTAAATTTCTTTGATTTGAACCACTCCTGTGAGTCCAGTTTTAGATTCCGATGCTTCACTTCAGGCTTACTTTATCCCTTGGACCTTCTTATTGACGATAAAACACAGATTTATTGCATCCGAATTTAATACAAATGGCACAATGATGACTTATGTACAAGAGGACTGACACTCTAACTTTCTATGATTTGTACCTCTCCTGTGAGTCCAGTTTTAGATTCCGATGCTTCACTTCAGGTTTACTCTATCCCCTTTACCTTCTTATTGGCGATGCAGAACAGAAATTGCATCCGAATTGAATACAAATAGCACAATGCCGACTTAAGTACAAGTACAAATTTTGTATGATTTGTACATCTCCTGTGAGTCCAGTTTTAGATTCCGATGCTTCACTTCAGGTTTACTGTATCCCTTGGACCTTCTTACTAACGATGAAACACAGAAGTTCCATCGGAATTAAATACTAAAGGCACAACGCCGACTTCAGTACAAGAGGACTGACACTCTAACTTTCTATGAGTTCAACTTATCCTGTGAGTCCTGTTTTAGATTCCGATGCTTCACTTCAGGTTTACTGTATCCCTTGGACCTTCTTATTGGCGATGAAACACAGAAATTGCATCCGAATTTAATACAAAAGGCACAATGCCGACTTAAGTACAAGAGGACTGACACTCTAACTTTTCATGATTGGAACCTCTCCTGTGAGTCCAGTTTTAGATTCCGATGCTTCACTTCAGGCATACTGTATGCTTTGGACCTTCTTATTGACGATGAAACACAGATTTAATGTATCCGAATTTAATACAAAAGGCACAATGCCGACATATGTACAAGAGGACTGACACTCTAACTTTCTATGATTTGAACCTCTCCTGTGAGTCCAGTTGTAGATTTCGATGCTTCACTTCAGGTTTACTGTATCCCTTGGACCTTTTTATTGACGATGAAACACAGAAATTGCATCCAAATTTAATACAAAAGGCACAACGCCGACTTAAGTACAAGAGGAATGACACTCTAACTTTCCATGATTTGAATCTCTAATGTGAGTCCAGTTTTAGATTCCCATGCATCACTTCAGGCTTACTTTATCCCTTGGACCTTCGTATTGACGATAAAACACAGATTTATTGCATCCGAATTTAATACAAATGGCACAATGCTGACTTATGTACAAGAGGACTGACACTCTAACTTTCTATGATTTGAACCTCTCCTGTGAGTCCAGATTTAGATTCCGATGCTTCACTTCAGGTTTACTGTATCCCTTGGACCTTCTTATTGACGATGAAACACAGAAATTGCATTCGAATTTAATACAAAAGGCAATATGCCAACTTAAGTACAAGAGGACTTACACTCTAACTTTCTATGATTTGAACCTCTCCTGTGAGTCCAGTTTTAGATTCCGAAGCTTCACTTCAGGTTTACTGTATCCCTTGGACCTTTTTATTGACAATGAAACACAGAAATTGAAACCGAATGTAATACACAAGGCACAATGCCGACTTAAGTACAGGAGGACTGACACTAACTTTCTACGATTTGAACCTCTCCTGTGAGTCCAGTCTTACATTCCGATGCTTCACTTCAGGTTTACTGTATTCATTGGAAATTCTTATTGACGATGAAACACAGAAATTGCATCCGATTTTTAAACAAAAGGCACAATACCGACTTAAGTACAAGAGGACTGACACTCTAACTTTCTATGAACTCAACCTCTCCTGTGAGTCCGGTCTTAGATTCCAATGCTTCACTTCAGGTTTACTGTATCCCTTGGACCTTCTTATTGACGATGAAACACAGAAATTGCATCCGAATTTCATACAAAAGGCACAATGCCGACATAAGTACTAGAGGACTGACACTCTAATTTTCTATGATTTGAACCTCTCCTATGAGTACAGTTTTAGATTAGGGTGCTTCACTTCAGGTTTACTGTATCTCTTGGACCTTCTTATTGACGATGAAACACAGAAATTGCATCCGAATTTAATACAAAAGGCACAATGCCGACTTCAGTACAAGAGGACTGACACTCTAACTTTCTATGAGTTCAACTTATCCTGTGAGTCCTGTTTTAGATTCCGATGCTTCACTTCAGGTTTTTCTGTATCCCTTGGACCTTCTTATTGACGATGAAACACAGAAATTGCATCCGAATTTAATACAAAAGGCACAATGCCGACTTAAGTACAAGAGGACTGACACTCTAACTTTTCATGATTGGAACCTCTCCTGTGAGTCCAGTTTTAGATTCCGATGCTTCACTTCAGGCATACTGTATGCTTTGGACCTTCTTATTGACGATGAAACACAGATTTAATGTATCCGAATTTAATACAAAAGGCACAATGCCGACATATGTACAAGAGGACTAACACTCTAACTTTCTATGATTTGAACCTCTCCTGTGAGTCCAGTTGTAGATTTCGATGCTTCACTTCAGGTTTACTGTATCCCTTGGACCTTTTTATTGACGATGAAACACAGAAATTGCATCCAAATTTAATACAAAAGGCACAACGCCGACTTAAGTACAAGAGGAATGACACTCTAACTTTCCATGATTTGAATCTCTAATGTGAGTCCAGTTTTAGATTCCCATGCATCACTTCAGGCTTACTTTATCCCTTGGACCTTCGTATTGACGATAAAACACAGATTTATTGCATCCGAATTTAATACAAATGGCACAATGCTGACTTATGTACAAGAGGACTGACACTCTAACTTTCTATGATTTGAACCTCTCCTGTGAGTCCAGATTTAGATTCCGATGCTTCACTTCAGGTTTACTGTATCATTTGGACCTTCTTATTGACGATGAAACACAGAAATTGCATTCGAATTTAATACAAAAGGCACAATGCCAACTTAAGTACAAGAGGACTTACACTCTAACTTTCTATGATTTGAACCTCTCCTGTGAGTCCAGTCTTACATTCCGATGCTTCACTTCAGGTTTACTGTATTCATTGGAAATTCTTATTGACGATGAAACACAGAAATTGCATCCGATTTTTAAACAAAAGGCACAATACCGACTTAACTACAAGAGGACTGACACTCTAACTTTCTATGAACTCAACCTCTCCTGTGAGTCCGGTCTTAGATTCCGATGCTTCACTTCAGGTTTACTGTATCCCTTGGACCTTCTTATTGACGATGAAACACAGAAATTGCATCCGAATTTCATACAAAAGGCACAATGCCGACATAAGTACTAGAGGACTGACACTCTAATTTTCTATGATTTGAACCTCTCCTATGAGTACAGTTTTAGATTAGGGTGCTTCACTTCAGGTTTACTGTATCTCTTGGACCTTCTTATTGACGATGAAACACAGAAATTGCATCCGAATTTAATACAAAAGGGACAATGCCGACATAAGTACTAGAGGACTGACACTCTAATTTTCTATGATTTGAACCTCTCCTATGAGTCCAGTCTTAGATTACGATGCTTCACTTGAAATTTACTGTATTCCTTGGACCTTCTTATTGATGATGAAACACAGAAATTGCATCCGAATTTAATAAAAAAGGCATAATACCGACTTAAGTACAAGAGGACTGACACTCTAACTTTCTATGAACTCAACCTCTCCTGTGAGTCCGGTTTTAGATTCCGATGCTTCACTTCAGGTTTACTGTATCCCTTGGACCTTCTTATTGACGATGAAACACAGAAAAAGCATCCGAATTTAATACAAAAGGCACAATGCCGACATAATTACAAGAGGACTGACACTCTGATTTACTATGATTTGAACAACTCCTATGGGTCCAGTTTTAGATTAGGATGCTTCACTTCAGGTTTACTGTATCCCTTCGCCCTTCTTCTTGACGATGAAACACAGAAATTGCATTCGAATTTAATACAAAAGACACAATGCCGGTTTAAGTACAAGAGGACTGACACTCTAACTTTGTATGATTTGAACAACTCCTGTGAGTCCAGTTTTAGATTCCGATGCTTCACTTCAGGTTTACCGAAACCCTCGGACCTTCTTATTAACGATGAAACAGAGAAATTCCATCGGAATTAAATACTAAAGGCTCAATGCCGACTTCAGTACAAGAGGACTGACACTCTAACTTTCTATGATTTGAACCTCTCCTGTGAGTCATGTTTTAGATTCCGATGCTTCACTTCAGGTTTACTCTATCCCTTTTACCTTCTTATTGGCGATGCATAACAGAAATTGCATCCGAATTGAATACAAACAGCACAATGCCGACTTAAGTACAAGTACAAATTTTGTATGATTTGAACATCTCCTGTGAGTCCAGTTTTAGATTCCGATGCTTCACTTCAGGATTACTGTATCCCTTGGACCTTCTTATTAACGATGAAACACAGAAGTTCCATCGGAATTAAATACTATAGGCACAACGCCGACATCAGTACAAGAGGACTGACACTCTAACTTTCTATGAGTATAACTTCTCCTGTGAGTCCTGTTTTAGATTCCGATGCTTCACTTCAGGTTTACTGTATCCCTTGGACCCTCTTATTGACGATGAAACACAGAAATTGCATCCGAATTTAATACAATAGGCACAATGCCGACTTAAGTACAAGAGGACTGACACTCTAACTTTTCATGATTGGAACCTCTCCTGCGAATCCAGTTTTAGATTCCGATGCTTCACTTCAGGCTTACTGTATGCTTTGGACCTTCTTATTGACGATGAAACACAGATTTAATGCATCCGAATTTAATACAAAAGGCACAATGCCGACATATGTTCAAGAGGACTGACACTCTAACTTTCTATGATTTGAACCTCTCCTGTGAGTCCAGTTGTAGATTTCGATGCTTCACTTCAGGTTTACTGAATCCCTTGGACCTTTTTATTGACGATGAAACACAGAAATTGCATCCAAAGTTAATACAAAAGGCACAACGCCGACTTAAGTACAAGAGGAATGACACTCTAACTTTCCATGATTTGAATCTCTAATGTGAGTCCAGTTTTAGATTCCCATGCATCACTTCAGGCTTACTTTATCCCTTGGACCTTCGTATTGACGATAAAACACAGATTTATTGCATCCGAATTTAATACAAAAGGCACAATGCCAACTTAAGTACAAGAGGACTTACACTCTAACTCTCTATGATTTGAACCTCTCCTGTGAGTCCAGTTTTAGATTCCGATGCTTCACTTCAGGTTTACTGTATCCCTTGGACCTTTTTATTGACAATGAAACACAGAAATTGCAACCAAATCTAATACACAAGGCACAATGCCGACTTAAGTACAAGAGGACTGACACTCTAACTTTCTACGATTTGAACCTCTCCTGTGAGTCCAGTCTTACATTCCGATGCTTCACTTCAGGTTTACTGTATTCATTGGAAATTCTTATTGACGATGAAGCACAGAAATTGCATCTGATTTTTAAACAAAAGGCACAATACCGACTTAAGTAAAAGAGGACTGACACTCTAACTTTCTATGAACTCAACCTCTCCTGTGAGTCCGGTCTTAGATTCCGAGGCTTCACTTCAGGTTTACTGTATCCCTTGGACCTTCTTATTGACGATGAAACACAGAAATTGCATCCGAATTTCATACAAAAGGCACAATGCCGACATAAGTACTAGAGGACTGACACTGTAATTTTCTATGATTTGAACCTCTCCTATGAGTACAGTTTTAGGTTAGGGTGCTTCACTTCAGGTTTACTGTATCTCTTGGCCCTTCTTATTGACGATGAAAAACAGAAATTGCATCCGAATTTAATACAAATGGCACAATGGCGACTTAAGTACAAGAGGACTAACACTCTTTCTATGATTTGAACCTCTCCTGTGAGTCCAGTTTTAGATTCCGATGCTTCACTTCAGGTTTACTCTATCCCTTTTACCTTCTTATTGGCGATGCATAACAGAATATGCATCCGAATTGAATACAAATAGCACAATGCCGACTTAAGTACAAGTACAAATTTTGTATGATTTGAACATCTCCTGTGAGTCCAGTTTTAGATTCCGATGCTTCACTTCAGGATTACTGTATCCCTTGGACCTTCTTATTAACGATGAAACACAGAAGTTCCATCGGAATTAAATACTATAGGCACAACGCCGACATCAGTACAAGAGGACTGACACTCTAAGTTTCTATGAGTTCAACTTCTCCTGTGAGTCCTGTTTTAGATTCCGATGCTTCACTTCAGGTTTACTGTATCCCTTGGACCTTCTTATTGACGATGAAACACAGAAATTGCATCCGAATTTAATACAAAAGGCACAATGCCGACTTAAGTACAAGAGGACTGACACTCTAACTTTTCATGATTGGAACCTCTCCTGTGAGTCCAGTTTTAGATTCCGATGCTTCACTTCAGGCTTACTGTATGTTTTGGACCTTCTTATTGACGATGAAACACAGATTTAATGCATCCGAATTTAATACAAATGGCACAATGCCGACATATGTACAAGAGGACTGACACTCTAACTTTCTATGATTTGAACCTCTCCTGTGAGTAAAGTTGTAGATTTCGATGCTTCACTTCAGGTTTACTGTATCCCTTGGACCTTTTTATTGACGATGAAACACAGAAATTGCATCCAAAGTTAATACAAAAGGCACAACGCCGACTTAAGTACAAGAGGAATGACACTCTAACTTTCCATGATTTGAATCTCTAATGTGAGTCCAGTTTTAGATTCCCATGCATCACTTCAGGCTTACTTTATCCCTTGGACCTTCGTATTGACGATAAAACACAGATTTATTGCATCCGAATTTAATACAAAAGGCACAATGCCAACTTAAGTACAAGAGGACTTACACTCTAACTCTCTATGATTTGAACCTCTCCTGTGAGTCCAGTTTTAGATTCCGATGCTTCACTTCAGGTTTACTGTATCCCTTGGACCTTTTTATTGACAATGAAACACAGAAATTGCAACCAAATCTAATACACAAGGCACAATGCCGACTTAAGTACAAGAGGACTGACACTCTAACTTTCTACGATTTGAACCTCTCCTGTGAGTCCAGTCTTACATTCCGATGCTTCACTTCAGGTTTACTGTATTGATTGGAAATTCTTATTGACGATGAAGCACAGAAATTGCATCTGATTTTTAAACAAAAGGCACAATACCGACTTAAGTAAAAGAGGACTGACACTCTAACTTTCTATGAACTCAACCTCTCCTGTGAGTCCGGTCTTAGATTCCGAGGCTTCACTTCAGGTTTACTGTATCCCTTGGACCTTCTTATTGACGATGAAACACAGAAATTGCATCCGAATTTCATACAAAAGGCACAATGCCGACATAAGTACTAGAGGACTGACACTGTAATTTTCTATGATTTGAACCTCTCCTATGAGTACAGTTTTAGGTTAGGGTGCTTCACTTCAGGTTTACTGTATCTCTTGGCCCTTCTTATTGACGATGAAAAACAGAAATTGCATCCGAATTTAATACAAATGGCACAATGGCGACTTAAGTACAAGAGGACTAACACTCTTTCTATGATTTGAACCTCTCCTGTGAGTCCAGTTTTAGATTCCGATGCTTCACTTCAGGTTTACTCTATCCCTTTTACCTTCTTATTGGCGATGCATAACAGAATATGCATCCGAATTGAATACAAATAGCACAATGCCGACTTAAGTACAAGTACAAATTTTGTATGATTTGAACATCTCCTGTGAGTCCAGTTTTAGATTCCGATGCTTCACTTCAGGATTACTGTATCCCTTGGACCTTCTTATTAACGATGAAACACAGAAGTTCCATCGGAATTAAATACTATAGGCGCAACGCCGACATCAGTACAAGAGGACTGACACTCTAAGTTTCTATGAGTTCAACTTCTCCTGTGAGTCCTGTTTTAGATTCCGATGCTTCACTTCAGGTTTACTGTATCCCTTGGACCTTCTTATTGACGATGAAACACAGAAATTGCATCCGAATTTAATACAAAAGGCACAATGCCGACTTAAGTACAAGAGGACTGACAATCTAACTTTTCATGATTGGAACCTCTCCTGTGAGTCCAGTTTTAGATTCCGATGCTTCACTTCAGGCTTACTGTATGTTTTGGACCTTCTTATTGACGATGAAACACAGATTTAATGCATCCGAATTTAATACAAATGGCACAATGCCGACATATGTACAAGAGGACTGACACTCTAACTTTCTATGATTTGAACCTCTCCTGTGAGTCCAGTTGTAGATTTCGATGCTTCACTTCAGGTTTACTGTATCCCTTGGACCTTTTTATTGACGATGAAACACAGAAATTGCATCCAAAGTTCATACAAAAGGCACAACGCCGACTTAAGTACAAGAGGAATGACACTCTAACTTTCCATGATTTGAATCTCTAATGTGAGTCCAGTTTTAGATTCCCATGCATCACTTCAGGCTTACTTTATCCCTTGGACCTTCGTATTGACGATAAAACACAGATTTATTGCATCCGAATTTAATACAAAAGGCACAATGCCAACTTAAGTACAAGAGGTCTTACACTCTAACTCTCTATGATTTGAACCTCTCCTGTGGGTCCAGTTTTAGATTCCGATGCTTCACTTCAGGTTTACTGTATCCCTTGGACCTTTTTATTGACAATGAAACACAGAAATTGCAACCAAATCTAATACACAAGGCACAATGCCGACTTAAGTACAAGAGGACTGACACTCTAACTTTCCACGATTTGAACCTCTCCTGTGGGTCCAGTCTTACATTCCGATGCTTCACTTCGGGTTTACTGTATTCATTGGAAATTCTTATTGACGATGAAGCACAGAAATTGCATCTGATTTTTAAACAAAAGGCACAATACCGACTAAAGTAAAAGAGGACTGACACTCTAACTTTCTATGAACTCAACCTCTCCTGTGAGTCCGGTCTTAGATTCCGAGGCTTCGCTTCAGGTTTACTGTATCCCTTGGACCTTCTTATTGACGATGAAATACAGAAATTGCATCCGAATTTCATACAAAAGGCACAATGCCGACATAAGTACTAGAGGACTGACACTGTAATTTTCTATGATTTGAACCTCTCCTATGAGTACAGTTTTAGATTAGGGTGCTTCACTTCAGGTTTACTGTATCTCTTGGACCTTCTTATTGACGATGAAACACAGAAATTACATTCGAATTTAATATAAAAGGCACAATGCCGACATAAGTATAAGAGGACTGACACTCCAACTGTGTATGATTTGAACATCTCCTGTGAGTCCAGTATTAGAATCCGATGCTTCACTTCAGGTTTACTGTATCCCTTGGACCTTCTTATTAACGATGAAACACAGAAATTCCATCGGAATTAAATACTAAAGCTCAATGCCGACTTCAGTACAAGAGGACTGACACTCTTACTTTCTATGATTTGAACCTCTCCTGTGAGTCATGTTTTAGATTCCGATGCTTCACTTCAGGTTTACTGTATCTCTTGGACCTTCTTATTGTCGATGAAACACAGAAATTGCATCCGAATTTAATACAAAAGGCACAATGCCGACTTAAGTACAAGAGGACTGACAATCTTTCTATGATTTGAACCTCTCCTGTGAGTCCAGTTTTAGATTCCGATGCTTCACTTCAGGTTTACTGTATCCCTTGGACCTTCTTATTGACGATGAAACACAGAAATTGCATCCGAATTTAATACAAAAGGCACAATGCCGACTTAAGTACAAGAGGACTGACGCTCTAAATTTGTATGATTTGAACATCTCCTGTGAGTCCAATTTTTGATTCCGATGCTTCACTTCAGGTTTACTGTATCCCTTGGACCTTCTTATTAACGATGAAACAAAGAAGTTACATCGGAATTAAATACTAAAGGCACAACGCCGACTTCAGTACAAGAGAACTGACACTCTAACTTTCAATGAGTTCAACCTCTCCTGTGAGTCCTGTTTTAGATTCCGATGCTTCACTTCAGGTTTACTGTATACCTTGGACCTTCTTATTGACGATGAAACACAAAAATTGCATCCGAATTTCATACAAAAGGCACAATACCGACTTAAGTACAAGAGGACTGACACTCTAACTTTCCATGATTTGAACCTCTCCTGTGAGTCCAGTTTCAGATTCCGATGCTTCACATCAGGTTTACTGTATCCCTTGGACCTTCTTATTGACGAGGAAACACAGAAATTGCATCTAAATTTAATACAAAAGGAACAATGCTGACTTAAGTACGAGAATAATGAGAATCTAGTTTTTCATGATTTGAACCTCTCCTGTGAGTCCAGTTTTACATTCCGATGCTTCACTTCAGGCTTACTGTATACCTTGGACCTTCTTATTGACGATGAAACACAGATTTATTGCAACCGAATTTAATACAAAAGGCACAATGCCGACTTATGTACAAGAGGACTGACACTCTAACTTTCGATGATTTGAACCTCTCCTGTAAGTTCAGTTTTAGATTCCGATGCTTCACTTCAGGTTTACTGTATCCCTTGGACCTTCTTATTGACGATGAAACACAGAAATTGCATCCGAATTTAATACAAAAGGCACAATGCCGACTTAAATACAAGAGGACAGACACTCTAACTTTCTATGATTTGAACCTCTCCTGTGAGTCCAGCTTGAGATTCCGATGCTTCACTTCAGTTTTACTGTATCCCTTGGACCTCCTTTTTGACGATGAAACACAGAAATTGCATCCGAATGTAATACACAAGGCAGAAAGCCGACTTAAGTACAAGAGGACTGACGCTCCAACTTTCTATGAACTCATCCTCTCCAGTGAGTCCAGTTTTAGATTCCGATGCTTCACTTCAGCTTTACTGTATCCCTTAGACCTTCTTATTGACGATGAAACACAGAAATTGTATCCGAATTTAATTAACAAGGCACAATGCCGACTTAAGTACAGGAGGACTGACACTCTAACTTTCTACGATTTGAACCTCTCCTGTGAGTCCAGTCATACATTCCGATGCTTCACTTCAGCTTTACTGTATCCCTTGGACCTTTTATTGACGATGAAACACAGAAATTGCATTCGAATTTAATACAAAAGGCACAATGCCGACTAGAGTACAAGAGGACTGACACTCTAAATTTGTATGATTTGAACATCTCCTGTGAGTCCAATTTTAGATTCCGATGCTTCACTTCAGGTTTACTGTATCCCTTGGACCTTCTTATTGACGATGAAACACAGAAATTGCATCCGAATTTAATACAAAAGGCACAATGTCGACTTAAGTACAAGAGGACTGACACTCTAACTTTCCATGATTTAAACCTCTCCTGTGAGTCCAGTTTTAGATTCCGATGCTACACTTCAGGTTTACTGAATCCCTTGGTCCTTCTTATTGACGAGGAAACACAGAAATTGCATCCAAATTTAATACAAAAGGAACAATACCGATTTAAGTACGAGAGAAATGATACTCTAACTTTTCATGATTTTAACCTCTCCTGTGAGTCCAGTTTCAGATTCCGATGCTTCACTTCAGGCTTACTGTATACCTTGGACCTTCTTATTGACGATGAAACACAGATTTATTGCATCCGAATTTAATACAAAAGGCACAATGCCGACTTAAGTACAAGAGGACTGACACTCTAACTTTCCTTGATTTGAACCTCTCCTGTGAGTCCAGCTTTAGATTCCGATGCTTCACTTCAGTTTTACTGTATCCCTTGGACCTTCTTTTTGACGATGAAACACAGAAATTGCATCCGAATGTAATACACAAGGCACAATTCCGACTTAAGTACAAGAGGACTGACGCTCCAACGTTCTATGAACTCAACCTCTCCAGTGACTCCAGTTTTAGATTCCGATGCTTCACTTCAGGTTTACTGTATCCCTTGGACCTTCTTATTGACGATGAAACACAGAAATTGCATCCGAATTTAATACAAAAGGCACAATGCCGACATAAGCACAAGAGAACTGACACTCTAATTTTCTATGATTTGAACCTCTCGTATGAGTCCAGTTTTAGATTAGGACGCTTCACTTCAGGTTTACTGTATACCTTGGACCTTCTTATTGACGATGAAACACAGAAATTGCATTCGAATTTAATACAAAAGTCACAATGCCGACTTCAGTACAAGAGGACTGACACTCTAACTTTGTATGATTTGAACATCTTCTGTGAGTCCAGTTTTAGATTCCGATGCTTCACTTCAGGTTTACCGTATCTCTTGGACCTTCTTATTGACGATGAAACACAGAAATTTCATTCGAATTTAATACAAAAGGCACAATGCCGACGTAAGTATAAGAGGACTGACACTCCTACTTTGTATGATTTGAACATCTCCTGTGAGTCCAGTATTAGATTCCGATGCTTCACTTCAGGTTTACCGTATCCCTTGGACCTTCTTATTAGCGATGAAACACAGAAATTCCATCGGAATTAAATACTAAAGGCTCAATGCCGACTTCAGTACAAGAGGACTGACACACTAACTTTCTATGATTTGAACCTCTCCTGTGAGTCATGTTTTAGATTCCGATGCTTCACTTCAGGTTTACTGTATCCCTTGGACCTTCTTATTGTCGATGAAACACAGAAATTGCATCCGAATTTAATACAAAAGGCACAATGCCGACTTAAGTACAAGAGGACTGACAATCATTCTATGATTTGAACCTCTCCTGTGAGTCCAGTTTTAGATTCCGATGCTTCACTTCAGGATTACTGTATCCCTTGGACCTTCTTATTGACGATGAAACACAGAAATTGCATCCGAATTTAACACAAAAGGCACAATACCGACTTAAGTACAAGAGGACTGACACTATAAATTTGTATGATTTGAACATCTCCTGTGAGTCCAATTTTAGATTCCGATGCTTCACTTCAGGTTTACTGTATCCCTTGGACCTTCTTATTAACGATGAAACAAAGTAGTTCCGTCGGAATTAAATACTAAAGGCACAACGCCGACTTCAGTACAAGAGGACTGACACACTAACTTTCAATGAGTTCAACCTCTCCTGTGAGTCCTGTTTTAGATTCCGATGCTTCACTTCAGGTTTACTGTATCCCTTGGACCTTCTTATTGACGATGAAACACAGAAATTGCATCCGAATTTAATAGAAAAGGCACAATGTCGACTTAAGTACAAGAGGACTGACACTCTAACTTTCCATGATTTGAACCTCTCCTGTGAGTTCAGTTTTAGATTCCGATGCTTCACATCAGGTTTACTGCATCCCTTGGACCTTCTTATTGACGAGGAAACACAGAAATTGCATTCAAATTGAATACAAAAGGAACAATGGTGACTTAAGTACGAGAGGAATGACACTCTAACTTTTAATGATTTGAACCTCTCCTGTGAGTCCAGTTTTACATTCCGATACTTCACTTCAGGCTTACTGTATACCTTGGACCTTCTTATTGACGATGAAACACAGATTTATTGCATCCGAATTTAATACAAAAGGCACAATGCCGACTTATGTACAAGAGCACTGACACTCTAACTTTCGATGATTTGAACCGCTCCTGTGAGTCCAGTTTTAGATTCCGATGCTTCACTTCAGGTTTACTGTATCCCTTGGACCTTCTTATTGACGATGAAACACAGAAATTGCATCCGAAATTAATACAAAAGGCACAATGCTGACTTATGAACAAGAGGACTGACACTCTAACCTTCTTCGATTTGAACCTCCCCTGTGGGTCCAGTTTTAGATTCCGATGCATCTCGTCAGGTTTACTGTACCCCTTGGACCATCTTATTGACAATGAATCACAGAAATTGCTTCCGAATTTAATACAAAAGGCACAATGCCGACTTAAATACAAAAGGACAGACACTCTAACTTTCTATGATTTGAACCTCTCCTGTGAGTCCAGCTTTAGATTCCCATGCTTCACTTCAGGTGTACTGTATCCCTTGGACCTTCTTATTGACGATGAAACACAGAAATTGCATCCGAATGTAATCCACAAGGCAGAATGCCGACTTAAGTACAAGAGGACTGACGCTCCAACTTTCTATGAACTCAACCTCTCCAGTGAGTCCAGTTTTAGATTCCGATGCTTCACTTCAGCTTTACTGTATCCCTTGGACCTTCTTATTGACGATGAAACACAGAAATTGCATCCGAATTTAATTAACAAGGCACAATGCCGACTTAAGTACAAGAGGACTGACACTTTAACTTTCTACGATTTTAACCTCTTCTGTGAGTCCAGTCATACATTCCGATGCTTCACCTCAGGTTTACTGTATCCATTGGAAATTCTTATTGACGATGAAACACAGAAATTGCATCCGAATATTAAACAAAAGGCACAATACCGACTTAAGTACAAGAGGACTGACACTCTAACTTTCTATGATTTGAACCTCTCCTGTGAGTCATGTTTTAGATTCCGATGCTTCACTTCAGGTTTACTGTATCCCTTGGACCTTGTTATTGTCGATGAAATACAGAAATTGCCTTACGAATTTAATACAAAAGGCACAATGCCGACTTAAGTACAAGAGGACTGACAATCTTTCTATGATTTGAACCTCTCCTGCGAGTCCAGTTTTAGATTCCGATGCTTCACTTCAAGTTTACTGTATCCCTTGGACCTTCTTATTGACGATGAAACACAGAAATTGCATCCGAATTTAATACAAAAGGCACAATGCAGACTTAAGTACAAGAGGACTGACACTCTAAATTTGTATTATTTGAACATCTCCTGTGAGTCCAATTTTAGATTCCGATGCTTCACTTCAGGTTTACTGTATCCCTTGGACCTTCTTATTAACGATGAAACAAAGAAGTTCCATCGGAATTAAATACTAAAAGCACAACGCCGACTTCAGTACAAGAGGACTGACACTCTAACTTTCAATGAGTTCAACCTCTCCTGTGAGTCCTGTCTTAGATTCCGATGCTTCACTTCAGGTTGACTGCATCCCTTGGACCTGCTTATTGACGATGAAACACAAAAATTGCATCCGAATTTAATACAAAAATCACAATGCCGACTTAAGTACAAGAGGACTGACACTCTAACTTTCCATGATTTGAACCTCTCCTGTGAGTCCAGTTTTAAATTCCGATGCTTCACATAGGTTTACTGTATCCCTTGGACCTTCTTATTGACGAGGAAACACAGAAATTGCATCCAAATTTAATACAAAAGGAACAATGCCGACTTAAGTACGAGAATAATGACACTCTAACTTTTCATGATTTGAACCTCTCCTGTGAGTCCAGTTTTACATTTCGATGCTTCACTTCAGGCTTACTGTATCCCTTGGACCTTCTTATTGACGATGAAACACAGATTTATTGCAACCGAATTTAATACCAAAGGCACAATGCCGACTTATGTACAAGAGGACTGACACTCTAACTTTCGTTGATTTGAACCTCTCCTGTAAGTCCAGTTTTAGATTCCGATGCTTCACTTCAGGTTTACTGTATCCCTTGGACTTTCTTATTGACGATGAAACACAGAAATTGCATCCGAATTTAATACAAAAGGCACAATGCCGACTTATGTACAAGAGGACTGACACTCTAACATTCCTCGATTTGAACCTCCCCTGTGGGTCCCGTTTTAGATTCCGATGCATCTCGTCAGGTTTACTGTACCCCTTGGACCATCTTATTGACAATGAAACACAGAAATTGCTTCCGAATTTAATACAAAAGGCACAATGCCGACTTAAATACAAGAGGACAGACACTCTAACTTTCGATGATTTGAACCTCTCCTGTAAGTCCAGCTTTAGATTCCGATGCTTCACTTCAGTTTTACTGTATCCCTTGGACCTTCTTTTTGACGATGAAACACAGAAATTGCACCCGAATGTAATACACAAGGCAGAAAGCCGACTTAAGTACAAGAGGACTGACGCTCCAACATTCTATGAACTCAACCTCTCCAGTGAGTCCAGTTTTAGATTCCGATGCTTCACTTCAGCTTTACTGTATCCCTTGGACCTTCTTATTGACGATGAAACACAGAAATTGCATCCGAATTTAATTAACAAGGCACAATGCCGACTTAAGTACAAGAGGACTGACACTCTAACTTTCTACGATTTGAACCTCTCCTGTAAGTCCAGTCAAACATTCCGATGCTTCACTTCAGGTTTACTGTATCCCTTGGACCTTCTTAATGACGATGAAACACAGAAATTGCATTCGAATTTAATACAAAAGGCACAATGCCGACTTAAGTATAAGAGGACTGACACTCTAACTTTGTATGATTTGAACATCTCCTGTGAGTCCAGTTTTATATTCCGATGCTTCACTTCAGGTTTACCGTATCCCTTGGACCTTCTTATTAACGATGAAACACAGAAATTCCATCGGAATTAAATACTAAAGGCTCAACGCCGACTTAAGTACAAGAGGACTGACACTCTAACTTTCTATGATTTGAACTTCTCCTGTGAGTCATGTTTTAGATTCCGATGCTTCAGTTCAGGTTTACTGTATCCATTGGACCTTGTTATTGTCGATGAAACACAGAAATTGCATCCGAATTTAATACAAAAGGCACAATGCCGACTTAAGTACAAGAGGACTGACAATCTTTCTATGATTTGAACCTCTCCAGTGAGTCCAGTTTTAGATTCCAATGCTTCACTTCAGGTTTACTGTATCCCTTTTACCTTCTTATTGACGATGCAACACAGAAATAGCATCCGAATTGAATACAAAAGGCACAATGCCGACTTAAGTACAAGAGGACTGACACTCTAACTGTCGATGATTTGAACCTCTCCTGTGAGTCCAGTTTTAGATTCCGATTCTTCACTTCAAGTTTACTGTATCCCTTGGACCTTCTTATTGACGATGAAACACAGAAATTGCATTCGAATTTAATACAAAAGTCACAATCCCGACTTATGTACAAGAGGACTGACACTCTAACCTTCTTTGATTTGAACCGCCCTTGTGGGTCCGGTTTTAGATTCCGATGCATCTCCTCAGGTTTACTGTACCCCTTGGACCATCTTATTGACGATGAAACACAGAAATTGCTTCCGAATTTAATACAAAAGGCACAATGCCGACCTAAATACAAGAGGACAGACACTCTAACTTTCTATGATTTGAACCTCTCTTGTGAGTCCAGCTTTAGATTCCGATGCTTCACTTCAGGTTTACTGTATCGCTTGGACCTTCTTATTGACGAAGAAACACAGAAATTGCATCCGAATGTAATACACAAGGCACAATGCCGACTTAAGTACAAGAGGACTGACGCTCCAACTTTCTATGAACTCAACCTCTCCAGTGACTCCAGTTTTAGATTCCGATGCTTCACTTCAGGTTTACTGTGTCCCTTGGACCTTCTTATTGACGATGAAACACAGAAATTGCATCCGAATTTAATACAAAAGGCACAATGCCGACATAAGCACAAGAGAACTGACACTCTAATTTTCTATGATTTGAACCTCTTCTATGAGTCCAGTTTTAGATTAGGATGCCTTACTTCAGGTTTACTGTATACCTTGGACCTTCTTATTGACGATGAAACACAGAAATTGCATTCGAATTTAATACAAAAGTAACAATGCCGACTTCGGTACAAGAGGACTGACACTCTAACTTTGTATGATTTGAACATCTTCTGTGAGTCCAGTTTTAGATTCCGATCCTTCACTTCAGGTTTACCGTATCTCTTGGACCTTCTTATTGACGATGAAACACAGAAATTTCATTCGAATTTAATACAAAAGGCACAATGCCGACATAAGTATAAGAGGACTGACACACTAACTTTGTATGATTTGAACATCTCCTGTGAGTCCAGTATTAGATTCCGATACTTCACTTCAGGTTTACCGTATCCCTTGGACCTTCTTATTAACGATGAAACACAGAAATTCCATCGGAATTAAATACTAAAGGCTCAATGCCGACTTCAGTACAAGAGGACTGACACTCTAACTTTCTATGATTTGAACCTCTCCTGTGAGTCATGTTTTAGATTCCGATGCTTCACTTCAGGTTTACTGTATCCCTTGGACCTTCTTATTGTCGATGAAACACAGAAATAGCATCCGAATTTAATACAAAAGGCACAATGCCGACTTAAGTACAAGAGGACTGACAATCTTTCTATGATTTGAACCTCTCCTGTGAGTCCAGTTTTAGATTCCGATGCTTCACTTCAGGTTTACTGTATCCCTTGGACCTTCTTATTGACGTTGAAACACAGAAATTGCATCCGAATTTAACACAAAAGGCACAATACCGACTTAAGTACAAGAGGACTGACACTCTAATATTTGTATGATTTGAACCTCTCCTGTGAGTCCAGTTTTAGATTCCGATGCTTCACTTCAGGTTTACTGTATCCCTTGGACCTTCTTATTAACGATGAAACAAAGAAGTTCTGTCGGAATTAAATACTAAAGGCACAACGCCGACTTCAGTACAAGAGGACTGACACTCTAACTTTCAATGAGTTCAACCTCTCCTGTGAGTCCTGTTTTCGATTCCGATGCTTCACTTCAGGTTTACTGTATCCCTTGGACCATCTTATTGACGATGAAACACAGAAATTGCTTCCGAATTTAATACAAAAGGCACAATGCCGACCTAAATACAAGAGGACAGACACTCTAACTTTCTATGATTTGAACCTCTCTTGTGAGGCCAGCTTTAGATTCCGATGCTTCACTTCAGGTTTACTGTATCGCTTGGACCTTCTTATTGACGAAGAAACACAGAAATTGCATCCGAATGTAATACACAAGGCACAATGCCGACTTAAGTACAAGAGGACTGACGCTCCAACTTTCTATGAACTCAACCGCTCCAGTGACTCCAGTTTTAGATTCCGATGCTTCACTTCAGGTTTACTGAATCCCTTGGACCTTCTTATTGACGATGAAACACAGAAATTGCATCCGAATTTAATACAAAAGGCACAATGCCGACATAAGCACAAGAGAACTGACACTCTAATTTTCTATGATTTGAACCTCTTCTATGAGTCCAGTTTTAGATTAGGATGCCTCACTTCAGGTTTACTGTATACCTTGGACCTTCTTATTGACGATGAAACACAGAAATTGCATTCGAATTTAATACAAAAGTAACAATGCCGACTTCAGTACAAGAGGACTGACACTCTAACTTTGTATGATTTGAACATCTTCTGTGAGTCCAGTTTTAGATTCCGATCCTTCACTTCAGGTTTACCGTATCTCTTGGACCTTCTTATTGACGATGAAACACAGAAATTTCATTCGAATTTAATACAAAAGGCACAATGCCGACATAAGTATAAGAGGACTGACACACTAACTTTGTATGATTTGAACATCTCCTGTGAGTCCAGTATTAGATTCCGATACTTCACTTCAGGTTTACCGTATCCCTTGGACCTTCTTATTAACGATGAAACACAGAAATTCCATCGGAATTAAATACTAAAGGCTCAATGCCGACTTCAGTACAACAGGACTGACACTCTAACTTTCTATGATTTGAACCTCTCCTGTGAGTCATGTTTTAGATTCCGATGCTTCACTTCAGGTTTACTGTATCCCTTGGACCTTCTTATTGTCGATGAAACACAGAAATAGCATCCGAATTTAATACAAAAGGCACAATGCCGACTTAAGTACAAGAGGACTGACAATCTTTCTATGATTTGAACCTCTCCTGTGAGTCCAGTTTTAGATTCCGATGCTTCACTTCAGGTTTACTGTATCCCTTGGACCTTCTTATTGACGTTGAAACACAGAAATTGCATCCGAATTTAACACAAAAGGCACAATACCGACTTAAGTACAAGAGGACTGACACTCTAATTTTTGTATGATTTGAACCTCTCCTGTGAGTCCAGTTTTAGATTCCGATGCTTCACTTCAGGTTTACTGTATCCCTTGGACCTTCTTATTAACGATGAAACAAAGAAGTTCTGTCGGAATTAAATACTAAAGGCACAACGCCGACTTCAGTACAAGAGGACTGACACTCTAACTTTCAATGAGTTCAACCTCTCCTGTGAGTCCTGTTTTCGATTCCGATGCTTCACTTCAGGTTTACTGTATCCCTTGGACCATCTTATTGACGATGAAACACAGAAATTGCTTCCGAATTTAATACAAAAGGCACAATGCCGACCTAAATACAAGAGGACAGACACTCTAACTTTCTATGATTTGAACCTCTCTTGTGAGGCCAGCTTTAGATTCCGATGCTTCACTTCAGGTTTACTGTATCGCTTGGACCTTCTTATTGACGAAGAAACACAGAAATTGCATCCGAATGTAATACACAAGGCACAATGCCGACTTAAGTACAAGAGGACTGACGCTCCAACTTTCTATGAACTCAACCGCTCCAGTGACTCCAGTTTTAGATTCCGATGCTTCACTTCAGGTTTACTGTATCCCTTGGACCTTCTTATTGACGATGAAACACAGAAATTGCATCCGAATTTAATACAAAAGGCACAATGCCGACATAAGCACAAGAGAACTGACACTCTAATTTTCTATGATTTGAACCTCTTCTATGAGTCCAGTTTTAGATTAGGATGCCTCACTTCAGGTTTACTGTATACCTTGGACCTTCTTATTGACGATGAAACACAGAAATTGCATTCGAATTTAATACAAAAGTAACAATGCCGACTTCAGTACAAGAGGACTGACACTCTAACTTTGTATGATTTGAACATCTTCTGTGAGTCCAGTTTTAGATTCCGATCCTTCACTTCAGGTTTACCGTATCTCTTGGACCTTCTTATTGACGATGAAACACAGAAATTTCATTCGAATTTAATACAAAAGGCACAATGCCGACATAAGTATAAGAGGACTGACACACTAACTTTGTATGATTTGAACATCTCCTGTGAGTCCAGTATTAGATTCCAATACTTCACTTCAGGTTTACCGTATCCCTTGGACCTTCTTATTAACGATGAAACACAGAAATTCCATCGGAATTAAATACTAAAGGCTCAATGCCGACTTCAGTACAAGAGGACTGACACTCTAACTTTCTATGATTTGAACCTCTCCTGTGAGTCATGTTTTAGATTCCGATGCTTCACTTCAGGTTTACTGTATCCCTTGGACCTTCTTATTGTCGATGAAACACAGAAATAGCATCCGAATTTAATACAAAAGGCACAATGCCGACTTAAGTACAAGAGGACTGACAATCTTTCTATGATTTGAACCTCTCCTGTGAGTCCAGTTTTAGATTCCGATGCTTCACTTCAGGTTTACTGTATCCCTTGGACCTTCTTATTGACGTTGAAACACAGAAATTGCATCCGAATTTAACACAAAAGGCACAATACCGACTTAAGTACAAGAGGACTGACACTCTAATTTTTGTATGATTTGAACCTCTCCTGTGAGTCCAGTTTTAGATTCCGATGCTTCACTTCAGGTTTACTGTATCCCTTGGACCTTCTTATTAACGATGAAACAAAGAAGTTCTGTCGGAATTAAATACTAAAGGCACAACGCCGACTTCAGTACAAGAGGACTGACACTCTAACTTTCAATGAGTTCAACCTCTCCTGTGAGTCCTGTTTTCGATTCCGATGCTTCACTTCAGGTTTACTGTATCCCTTGGACCTTCTTATTGACGATGAAACACAGAAATTGCATCCGAAATTAATACAAAAGGCACAATGCCGACTTATGAACAAGAGGCCTGACACTCTAACATTCTTCGATTTGAACCTCCCCTGTGGGTCCAGTTTTAGATTCCGATGCATCTCGTCAGGTTTACTGTACCCCTTGGACGATCTTATTGACAATGAAACACAGAAATTGCATCCGAATTTAATTAACAAGGTACAATGCCGACATAAGTACAAGAGGACTGACACTCTAACTTTCTACGATTTGAACCTCTGTTGTGAGTCCAGTCATACATTCCGATGCTTCACTTCAGGTTTACTGTATCCATTAGACCTTCTTATTGACGATGAAACACAGAAATTGCATCCGAATTTTAAACAAAAGGCCCAATACCGACTTAAGTACAAGAGGACTGACACTCTAACTTTCTGTGAACTCAACCTCTCCTGTGAGTCCAGTTTTAGATTAGGGTGCTTCACTTCAGGTTTACTGTATCCCTTGGACCTTCTTATTGACGATGAAACACCGAAATTGCATTCGAATTTAATACAAAAGGCGCAATGCCGACTTAAGTATAAGAGGACTGACACTCTACCTTTGTATGATTTGAACATCTCCTGTGAGTCCAGTTTTAGTTTCCGATGCTTCACTTCAGGTTTACCGTATCCCTTGGACCTTCATATTAACGATGAAACACAGAAATTCCATCGGAATTAAATACTAAATGCTCAATGCCGACTTCAGTACAAGAGGACTGACACTCTAACTTTCTATGATTTGAACCTCTCCTGTGAGTCATGTTTTAGATTCCGATGCTTCACTTCAGGTTTACTGTATCCATTGGACCTTCTTATTGTCGATGAAACACAGAAATTGCATCCGAATTTAATACAAAAGGCACAATGCCGTCCTAAGTACAAGAGGACTGACAATCTTTCTATGATTTGAACCTCTCCAGTGAGTCCAGTTTTAGATTCCAATGCTTCACTTCAGGATTACTGTATCCCTTTTACCTTCTTATTGACGATGCAACACAGAAATAGCATCCGAATTGAATACAAAAGGCACAATGCCGTCTTAAGTACAAGAGGACTGACACTCTAAATTTGTATGATTTAAACATCTCCTGTGAGTCCAATGTTAGATTCCGATGCTTCACTTCAGGTTTACTGTATCCCTTGGACCTTCTTATTAACGATGAAACACAGAAGTTCCATCGGAGTTAAATACTAAAGGCACAACGCCGACTTCAGTACAAGTGGACTGACACTCTAACTTTCTATGAGTTCAACCTCTCCTGTGAGTCCTGTTTTAGATTCCGATGCTTCACTCCAGGTTTACTGTATCCCTTGGACCTTCTTATTGACGACGAAACACAGAAATTGCATCCGAATGTAATACAAAAGGCACAATGCCGACTTAAGTACAAGAGGACTGACACTCTAACTTTCCATGACTTAAACCTCTCCTGTGAGTCCAGTTTTAGATCCCGGTGCTTCACTTCAGGTTTACTGAATCCCTTGGACCTTCTTATTGACGAGGAAACACAGAAATTGCATCCAAATTTAATACAAAAGGAACAATGCCGACTTAAGTACGAGAGGAATGACACTCTAACTTTTCATGATTTGAACCTCTCCTGTGAGTCCAGTTTTAGATTCCGATGCTTCACTTCAGGCTTACTGTATACCTTGGACCTTCTTATTGACGATGAAACACAGATTTATTGCATCCGAATTTAATAAAAAAGCCATAATGCCGACTTATGTACAAGAGGACTGACACTCTTACTTTCGATGAATTGAACCTCTCCTGTGAGTCCAGTTTTAGATTCCGATGCTTCACTTCAAGTTTACTGTATCCCTTGGAACTTCTTATTGACGATGAAACATAGAAATTGCATTCGAATTTAATACAAAAGTCACAATGCCGACTTATGTACAAGAGGACTGACAATCTAAAATGCTTTGATTTGAACCCCCCCTGTGGGTCCGGTTTTAAATTCCGATGCATCTCGTCAGGTTTACTGTACCCCTTGGACCATCTAATTGAGGATGAAACACAGAAATTGCTTCCGAATTTAATACAAAAGGCACAATGCCGACTTAAATACAAGAGGACAGACACTCTAACTTTCTGTGATTTGAACCTCTCCTGTGAGTCCAGCTTTAGATTCCGATGCTTCACTTCAGGTTTACTGTATCGCTTGGACCTTCGTATTGACGAAGAAACACAGAAATTGCATCCGAATGTAATACACAAGGCACATTGCCGACTTAAGTACAAGTGGACTGACGCTCCAACTTTCTATGAACTCAACCTCTCCAGTGACTCCAATTTTAGATTCCGATGCTTCACTTCAGGTTTACTGTATCCCTTGGACCTTCTTATTGACGATGAAACACAGAAATTGCATCCGAATTTAATACAAAAGGCACAATGCCGACATAAGCACAAGAGGACTGACACTCTAATTTTCTATGATTTGAACCTCTCCTATGAGTCCAGCTTTAGATTAGGATGCTTCACTTCAGGTTTACTGTATCCCTTGGACCTTCTTATTGACGATGAAACACAGAAATTGCATTCGAATTTAATACAAAAGGCACAATGCCGACTTCAGTACAAGAGGACTGACACTCTAACTTTGTATGATTTGAACATCTTCTGTGAGTCCAGTTTTAGATTCGGATGCTTCACTTTAGGTTTACCGTATCCCTTGGACCATCTTATTAACGATGAAACACGGAAATTCCATCGGAATTTAATACTAAAGGCACAAAGCCGACTTAAGTACAAGAGGACTGACACTCCCTCTATGATTTAAACCTCTTCTGTGAGTCCAGTTTTAGATTCCGATGCTTCACTTCAGGTTTACTGTATCCCTTTTTCCTTCTTATTTACGATGCAACACAGAAATTGCATTCGAATTGAATACAAAAGGCACAATGCCGACCCAAGTACAAGAGGACTGACACTCTAACTTTGTACGATTTGAACCTCACCTGTGAGTCCAGTTTTAGATTCCGATGCCTCACTTCAGGTTTACTGTATCCCTTGGACCTTCTTATTGACGAGGAAACACAGAAATTGCATCCGAATTTAATACAAAATGCACAATGCAGACTTAAGTACGAGAGGAATGACACTCTAACTTTTCATGATTTGAACCTCTCCTGTGAGTCCAGTATTAGATTCCGATGCTTCACTTCAGGCTTACTGCATCCCTTGGACCTTCTTATTGACGATGAAACACGGATTTATTGTATCCGAATGTAATACAAAAGGCACAATGCCGACTTAAGTACAAGAGGACTGACACTCTAACTTTCTATGATTTGAACCATTCCTGTGAGTCCAGTTTTATATTCCGATGCTTCACTTCAGGTTTACTGTATCCCTTGGACCTTCTTATTGACGATGAAACACAGAAATTGCATCCGATTTTAATACAAAAGGCACAATGCCAACTTAAGTACAAGAGGAATGACACTCTAACTTTCTGTGATTTGAACCTCTCCTGTGAGACTAGTTTTAGATTCCGATGGTTCACTTAAGGTTTATTGTATACCTTGGACCTTCTTATTGACGATGAAACACAGAAATTGCATCTGAATTTAATACAAAATGCAGAATGCCGACTTAAGTACAAGAGGACTGACACACTAACTTTGTATGATTTGAACCTCTCCTGTGAGTGCAGTTAAAGATTCCGATGCTTCACTTCAGGTTTACTGTATCAGTTGGACTTTCTTATTGACGATGAAACACAGAAAGTGCATCCGAACTTAATACAAAAGGCACAATGCCGACTTATGTACAAGAGGACTGACACTCTGACTTTCTTTGATTTGAACCTCCCCTGTGGGTCCAGTTTTAGATTCCGATGCATCTCGTCAGGTTCACTGTACCCCTTGGACCATCTTGTTGACGATGAAACACAGAAATTGCTTCGGAATTTAAAACAAAAGGCACAATGCCGACTTAAATACAAGAGGACTGACACTCTAACTTTCTATGATTTGAATCTCTCCTGTGAGTCCAGACTTAGATTCCGATGCTTCACTTCAGGTTTACTGTATCCCATGGACCTTCTTATTGACGATGAAACACAGAAATTGCATCCGAATTTAATACAAAAGGCACAATGCTGACATAAGCACAAGAGGACTGACACTCTAATTTCCTATGATTTGAACCTCTTCTGTGAGTCCTTTTTTAGATTCCGAAGCTTCACTTCAGGTGTACTGTATCCCTTGGACCTTCTTATTGACGATGAAGCACAGAAATTGCATCCGAATTTAATACAAAAGGCACAATGCCGACTTAAGTACAAGAGGACTGACACTCTTCCTATGATTTGAACCTCTTCTGTGAGTCCAGTTTTAGATTCCGATATTCACTTCAGGTTTACTGTATCCCTTTTACCTACTTATTGACGATGCAACACAGAAATTGCATCCGAATTGAATACAAAAGGCACAATGCCGACTTAAGTACAAGGGGACTGACACTCTAACGTTCTATGATTTGAACATCTCCTGTGAGTCCAGTTTTAGATTCCGATGCTTCACTTCAGGTTTACTGTATCCCTTGCACCTACTTATTAACGATGAAACACAGAAATACCATCGGAATTAAATACTAAATGCACAACGCCGACTTCAGTACATGAGGACTGACACTCTAACTTTCTATGAGTTCAACCTCTCCTGTGAGTCCTGTTTTAGATTCCGATGCTTCACTTCTGGTTTACTGTATCCCTTGGACCTTCTTATTGACGATGAAACACAGAAATTGCATCCGAATTTAATACAAAAGCACAATGCCGACTTAAGTACAAGAGGACTGACACACTAATTTTCTATGATTTGAACCTCTCCTATGAGTCCAGCTTTAGATTAGGATGCTTCACTTCAGGTTTACTGTATCCCTTGGACCTTCTTATTGACGATGAAACACAGAAATTGCATTCGAATTTAATACAAAAGGCACAATGCCGACTTCAGTACAAGAGGACTGACACTCTAACTTTGTATGATTTGAACATCTTCTGTGAGTCCAGTTTTAGATTCGGATGCTTCACTTTAGGTTTACCGTATCCCTTGGACCATCTTATTAACGATGAAACACGGAAATTCCATCGGAATTTAATACTAAAGGCACAAAGCCGACTTAAGTACAAGAGGACTGACACTCCCTCTATGATTTAAACCTCTTCTGTGAGTCCAGTTTTAGATTCCGATGCTTCACTTCAGGTTTACTGTATCCCTTTTTCCTTCTTATTTACGATGCAACACAGAAATTGCATTCGAATTGAATACAAAAGGCACAATGCCGACCCAAGTACAAGAGGACTGACACTCTAACTTTGTACGATTTGAACCTCACCTGTGAGTCCAGTTTTAGATTCCGATGCCTCACTTCAGGTTTACTGTATCCCTTGGACCTTCTTATTGACGAGGAAACACAGAAATTGCATCCGAATTTAATACAAAATGCACAATGCAGACTTAAGTACGAGAGGAATGACACTCTAACTTTTCATGATTTGAACCTCTCCTGTGAGTCCAGTATTAGATTCCGATGCTTCACTTCAGGCTTACTGCATCCCTTGGACCTTCTTATTGACGATGAAACACGGATTTATTGTATCCGAATGTAATACAAAAGGCACAATGCCGACTTAAGTACAAGAGGACTGACACTCTAACTTTCTATGATTTGAACCATTCCTGTGAGTCCAGTTTTATATTCCGATGCTTCACTTCAGGTTTACTGTATCCCTTGGACCTTCTTATTGACGATGAAACACAGAAATTGCATCCGATTTTAATACAAAAGGCACAATGCCAACTTAAGTACAAGAGGAATGACACTCTAACTTTCTGTGATTTGAACCTCTCCTGTGAGACTAGTTTTAGATTCCGATGGTTCACTTAAGGTTTATTGTATACCTTGGACCTTCTTATTGACGATGAAACACAGAAATTGCATCTGAATTTAATACAAAATGCAGAATGCCGACTTAAGTACAAGAGGACTGACACACTAACTTTGTATGATTTGAACCTCTCCTGTGAGTGCAGTTAAAGATTCCGATGCTTCACTTCAGGTTTACTGTATCAGTTGGACTTTCTTATTGACGATGAAACACAGAAAGTGCATCCGAACTTAATACAAAAGGCACAATGCCGACTTATGTACAAGAGGACTGACACTCTGACTTTCTTTGATTTGAACCTCCCCTGTGGGTCCAGTTTTAGATTCCGATGCATCTCGTCAGGTTCACTGTACCCCTTGGACCATCTTGTTGACGATGAAACACAGAAATTGCTTCGGAATTTAAAACAAAAGGCACAATGCCGACTTAAATACAAGAGGACTGACACTCTAACTTTCTATGATTTGAATCTCTCCTGTGAGTCCAGACTTAGATTCCGATGCTTCACTTCAGGTTTACTGTATCCCATGGACCTTCTTATTGACGATGAAACACAGAAATTGCATCCGAATTTAATACAAAAGGCACAATGCTGACATAAGCACAAGAGGACTGACACTCTAATTTCCTATGATTTGAACCTCTTCTGTGAGTCCTTTTTTAGATTCCGAAGCTTCACTTCAGGTGTACTGTATCCCTTGGACCTTCTTATTGACGATGAAGCACAGAAATTGCATCCGAATTTAATACAAAAGGCACAATGCCGACTTAAGTACAAGAGGACTGACACTCTTCCTATGATTTGAACCTCTTCTGTGAGTCCAGTTTTAGATTCCGATATTCACTTCAGGTTTACTGTATCCCTTTTACCTACTTATTGACGATGCAACACAGAAATTGCATCCGAATTGAATACAAAAGGCACAATGCCGACTTAAGTACAAGGGGACTGACACTCTAACGTTCTATGATTTGAACATCTCCTGTGAGTCCAGTTTTAGATTCCGATGCTTCACTTCAGGTTTACTGTATCCCTTGCACCTACTTATTAACGATGAAACACAGAAATACCATCGGAATTAAATACTAAATGCACAACGCCGACTTCAGTACATGAGGACTGACACTCTAACTTTCTATGAGTTCAACCTCTCCTGTGAGTCCTGTTTTAGATTCCGATGCTTCACTTCTGGTTTACTGTATCCCTTGGACCTTCTTATTGACGATGAAACACAGAAATTGCATCCGAATTTAATACAAAAGCACAATGCCGACTTAAGTACAAGAGGACTGACACACTAATTTTCTATGATTTGAACCTCTCCTGTGAGTCCAGTATTAGATTCCGATGCTTCACTTCAGGTTTTCTGTATCCCTTGGACCATCTTATTGACGATGAAACACAGAAATTGCGTCCGAATTTAATACAAAAGGCACAATGCCGACTTAAGTACGAGTGGACTGACACTCTAAATTTCTATGATTTGAACCTCCCCTGTGGGTCCAGTTTTAGATTCCGATGCTTCTCGTCAGGTTTACTGTATCCCTTGGACCTTCTTATTGACGATCAAACACAGAAATTGCATCCGAATTTAATACAAAAGGCACAATGCCGACTTAAGTACAAGAGGACTGACACTCTAACTTTGTATGATTTGAACATCTCCTGTGAGTCCAGTTTTAGATTTCGATGCTTCACTTCAGGTTTACTTTATCCCTTGGACCTTCTTATTAACGATGAAACACAGAAATTCCATCGGAATTAAGTACTAAAGGCACAATGCCGACTTCAGTACAAGAGGACTGACACTATAACTTTCTATCATTTGAACCTCTCCTGTGAGTCCTGTTTTAGATTCCGATGCTTCACTTCAGGTTTACTGTATCCCTTGGACCTTCTTATTGACGATCAAACACAGAAATTGCATCCGAATTTAATACAAAAGGCACAATGCTGACTTAAGTACAAGAGGACTTACACCCTTTCTGTGATTTGAACCACTCCTGTGAGTCCAGTTCTTGATTCCGATGCTTCACTTCAATTTTACTGTTTCTCTTGGACCTTCATACTGACGATGAAACACAGAAATTTCATCCGAAACTGATACAAAAGGCACAACGCCGACATAAGAGCAAGAGGATTGACACGCTAACTTTCTATGATTTGAACCTCTCCTGTGAGTCCAGTTTTAGATTCCGATGCTTCACTTCAGGTTTACTGTATCCCTTGGTCCTTCATATTGACGATGAAACACAGAAATTGCATCCGAATTTAATACAAAAGGCACAACGCCGACTTAAGTACAAGAGGACTGACACTCTAATTTTCTATGATTTAAACCTCTCCTGTGAGTCCTGTTTTAGATTCCGATACTTCACTTCAGGTTTAATGTATCCCTTGGACCCTCTTATTGACGATGAAACACAGAAATTACATCGGAATTAAGTTCAAAAGGCACAATGCCGACTTAAGTACAAGAGGACTGACACTAACTTTCTATGATTTGAACCTCTCCTGTGAGACCAGTTTTAGATTCCGATGACTCACTTCAGGTTTACTGTATCCCTTGGACCTTCTTATTGACGATGAGACACAGAAATTGCATCCGAATTTAATACAAAAGGCACAACGCCGACTTAAGTACATGAGGACTGACACTCTAACTTTCTGTGATTCGAAACCCTCCTGTGAGTCCAGTTTTAGATTCCGATGCTTCACTTCAGGTTTACTGTATCCCTTGGACCTCCTTATTGATGATGAAACACAGAAATTGCATCCGAATTTAATACAAGGGGCACAATGCTGACTTAAGTACAAGACGACTGACACACTAACTTTCTATGATTTGAACCTCTCCTGTGAGTCCAGTTTTAGATTCCGGTGCCGCACTTCAGGTTTACTGTATCCCTTGGTCCTTCTTATTGACGATGAAACACAGAAATTACATCTGAATTTAATACAAAAGGCACAATGCCGACTTAAGTACAAGAGGACTGACACTCCAACTTTCTATGCATTGAACCTCTCCTGTGAGTCCAGTTTTAGATTCCAATGCTTCACTTCAGGGTCACTGAATCCCTTGGACCATCTTATTGACGATGAAACACAGAAATTCCATCCGAATTTAATACAAAACGCTCAATGTCGACTTAAGTACAAGAGGACTGACACTCTAACTTTCTATGTTTTGAACCTCTCCTGTGAGTCCAGTTTTAGACTCCGATGCTTCACTTCAGGATTACTGTATACCTTGGACCTTCTTATTGACAATGAAACACAGAAATTGCATCCGAATTTAATACAAAAGGCACAATGCCGACTTAAGTACAAGAGGTCTTACTCTCTTTCTATGATTTGAACCACTCCTGTGAGTCCAGTTTTAGATTCCGATGCTTCACTTCAGTTTTACTGTATCTCTTGGACCTTCATACTGACGATGAAACACAGAAATTTCATCCGAAATTGATACAAAAGGCACAACGCCGACATAAGAGCAAGAGGATTGACACGCTAACTTTCTATGATTTGAACCTCTCCTGTGAGTCCAGTTTTAGATTCCGATGTTTCACTTCAGGTTTACTGTATCCCTTGGACCTTCTTATTGACGATGATACACAGAAATTGCAACCGAATTTTATAAAAATGGCACAATGCCGACTTAAGTACAAGAGGAATGACACTCTAACTTTCTAGTATTTGAACCTCTCCTGTGAGTCTAGTTTTAGATCCGATGCTTCACTTAGGGTTTACTGTATACCTTGGACCTTCTTATTGACGATGAAACACAGAAATTGCATCCGAATTTAATACAAAAGGCAGAATGCCGACTTAAGTACAAGAGGACTGACACACTAACTTTGTATGATTTGAACCTCTCCTGTGAGTGCAGTTATAGATTCCGATGCTTCACTTCAGGTTTACTGTATCAGTTGGACTTTCTTATTGACGATGAAACACAGAAAGTGCATCCGAACTTAATACAAAAGGCACAATGCCGACTTATGTACAAGAGGACTGACACTCTGACTTTCTTTGATTTGAACCTCCCCTGTGGGTCCAGTTTTAGATTCCGATGCATCTCGTCAGGTTCACTGTACCCCTTGGACCATCTTGTTGACGATGAAACACAGAAATTGCTTCGGAATTTAAAACAAAAGGCACAATGCCGACTTAAATACAAGAGGACTGACACTCTAACTTTCTATGATTTGAATCTCTCCTGTGAGTCCAGACTTAGATTCCGATGCTTCACTTCAGGTTTACTGTATCCCATGGACCTTCTTATTGACGATGAAACACAGAAATTGCATCCGAATTTAATACAAAAGGCACAATGCTGACATAAGCACAAGAGGACTGACACTCTAATTTCCTATGATTTGAACCTCTTCTGTGAGTCCTTTTTTAGATTCCGAAGCTTCACTTCAGGTGTACTGTATCCCTTGGACCTTCTTATTGACGATGAAGCACAGAAATTGCATCCGAATTTAATACAAAAGGCACAATGCCGACTTAAGTACAAGAGGACTGACACTCTTCCTATGATTTGAACCTCTTCTGTGAGTCCAGTTTTAGATTCCGATATTCACTTCAGGTTTACTGTATCCCTTTTACCTACTTATTGACGATGCAACACAGAAATTGCATCCGAATTGAATACAAAAGGCACAATGCCGACTTAAGTACAAGGGGACTGACACTCTAACGTTCTATGATTTGAACATCTCCTGTGAGTCCAGTTTTAGATTCCGATGCTTCACTTCAGGTTTACTGTATCCCTTGCACCTACTTATTAACGATGAAACACAGAAATACCATCGGAATTAAATACTAAATGCACAACGCCGACTTCAGTACATGAGGACTGACACTCTAACTTTCTATGAGTTCAACCTCTCCTGTGAGTCCTGTTTTAGATTCCGATGCTTCACTTCTGGTTTACTGTATCCCTTGGACCTTCTTATTGACGATGAAACACAGAAATTGCATCCGAATTTAATACAAAAGCACAATGCCGACTTAAGTACAAGAGGACTGACACACTAATTTTCTATGATTTGAACCTCTCCTGTGAGTCCAGTTTTAGATTCCGATGCTTCACTTCAGGTTTACGGTATCCCTTGGACCATCTTATTGACGATGAAACACAGAAATTGCGTCCGAATTTAATACAAAAGGCACAATGCCGACTTAAGTACGAGTGGACTGACACTCTAAATTTCTATGATTTGAACCTCCCCTGTGGGTCCAGTTTTAGATTCCGATGCTTCTCGTCAGGTTTACTGTACCCCTGGGACCATCTTATTGACGATGAAACACAGAAATTGCTTCCGAATGTAATACAAAAGCACAATGCCGACTTAAGTACAAGAGGACTGACACTCTAACTTTCTATGATTTGAACCTCTCCCACGAGTCCAGTTTTAGATTCCGATACTTCACTTCAGGTTTACTGTATCCCTTGGACCTTCTTATTGACGATCAAACACAGAAATTGCATCTGAATTTAATACAAAAGGCACAATGCCGACTTAAGTACAAGAGGACTGACACTCTAACTTTGTATGATTTGAACATCTCCTGTGAGTCCAGTTTTAGATTTCGATGCTTCACTTCAGGTTTACTTTATCCCTTGGACCTTCTTATTAACGATGAAACACAGAAATTCCATCGGAATTAAGTACTAAAGGCACAATGCCGAATTCAGTACAAGAGGACTGACACTATAACTTTCTATCATTTGAACCTCTCCTGTGAGTCCTGTTTTAGATTCCGATGCTTCACTTCAGGTTTACTGTATCCCTTGGACCTTCTTATTGACGATCAAACACAGAAATTGCATCCGAATTTAATACAAAAGGCACAATGCCGACTTAAGTACAAGAGGACTTACACCCTTTCTGTGATTTGAACCACTCCTGTGAGTCCAGTTCTTGATTCCGATGCTTCACTTCAATTTTACTGTTTCTCTTGGACCATCATACTGACGATGAAACACAGAAATTTCATCCGAAACTGATACAAAAGGCACAACGCCGACATAAGAGCAAGAGGATTGACACGCTAACTTTCTATGATTTGAACCTTTCCTGTGAGTCCAGTTTTAGATTCCGATGTTTCACTTCAGGTTTAATGTATCCCTTGGTCCTTCATATTGACGATGAAACACAGAAATTGCATCCGAATTTAATACAAAAGGCACAACGCCGACTTAAGTACAAGAGGACTGACACTCTAATTTTCTATGATTTAAACCTCTCCTGTGAGTCCTGTTTTAGATTCCGATGCTTCACTTCAGGTTTAATGTATCCCTTGGACCCTCTTATTGACGATGAAACACAGAAATTACATCGGAATTAAGTTCAAAAGGCACAATGCCGACTTAAGTACAAGAGGACTGACACTAACTTTCTATGATTTGAACCTCTCCTGTGAGACCAGTTTTAGATTCCGATGACTCACTTCAGGTTTACTGTATCCCTTGGACCTTCTTATTGACGATGAGACACAGATATTGCATCCGAATTTAATACAAAAGGCACAACGCCGACTTAAGTACATGAGGACTGACACTCTAACTTTCTGTGATTCGAAACCCTCCTGTGAGTCCAGTTTTAGATTCCGATGCTTCACTTCAGGTTTACTGTATCCCTTGGACCTCCTTATTGATGATGAAACACAGAAATTGCATCCGAATTTAATACAAGGGGCACAATGCTGACTTAAGTACAAGACGACTGACACACTAACTTTCTATGATTTGAACCTCTCCTGTGAGTCCAGTTTTGGATTCCGGTGCCGCACTTCAGGTTTACTGTATCCCTTGGTCCTTCTTATTGACGATGAAACACAGAAATTACATCTGAATTTAATACAAAAGGCACAATGCCGACTTAAGTACAAGAGGACTGACACTCCAACTTTCTATGCATTGAACCTCTCCTGTGAGTCCAGTTTTAGATCCAATGCTTCACTTCAGGGTCACTGAATCCCTTGGACCATCTTATTGACGATGAAACACAGAAATTCCATCCGAATTTAATACAAAACGCTCAATGTCGACTTAAGTACAAGAGGACTGACACTCTAACTTTCTATGTTTTGAACCTCTCCTGTGAGTCCAGTTTTAGACTCCGATGCTTCACTTAGGGTTTACTGTATACCTTGGACCTTCTTATTGACGATCAATCACAGAAATTGCATCCGAATTTAATACAATAGGCACAATGCCGACTTAAGTACAAGAGGACTGACACTCTAACTTTCATTGATTTGAACCTCCCCTGTGGGTCCAGTTTTACATTCCGATGCTTCTCGTCAGGTTTACTGTACCACTTGGACCATCTTATCGACGATGAAACACAGAAATTGCACTCGCATTTAATACAAAAGGCACAATTCCGCCTTAAGTACAAGATTACTGACACTCTAACTATCTATGATTTGAACCATTCCTGTTAGTCCAGTTTTAGATTCCGATGCTTCACTTCAGGTTTTTCTTTATCCCTTGGACCTTCTTTTGACGATGAAACACAGAAATTGCATCCGAATGTTATACAAAAGGCACAATGACGACTTAAGTACAAGAGGACTGACACTCTAACTTTCTATGATTTGATCCACTCCTGTGAGTCCAGTTTTAGATTCCGATGCTTCACTTCACGTTTACTGTATCCCTTGGACCTCTTTATTGACGATGAAACACAGAAATTGCATCCGAATTTAATACAAAAGGCACAATGCCGACCTAAGTACAAGAGGACTGACACTCCAACTTTCTATGCATTGAACCTCTCCTGTGAGTCCAGTTTTAGATTCCAATGCTTCACTTCAGGGTCACTGAATCCCTTGGACCATCTTATTGACGATGAAACACAGAAATTCCATCCGAATTTAATACAAAACGCTCAATGTCGACTTAAGTACAAGAGGACTGACACTCTAACTTCCTATGTTTTGAACCTCTCCTGTGAGTACAGTTTTAGACTCCGATGCTTCACTTCAGGATTACTGTATACCTTGGACCTTCTTATTGGCGATGAAGCACAGAAATTGCATCTTAATGTAATACAAAAGGCACAATGCCGACTTAAGTACAAGAGCACTGACACACGCACATTCTATGATTTGAACCACTCCTGTGAGTCCAGTTTTAGATTCCGATGCCTCACTTCAGGTTTACTGTATCCCTTGGACCTTCTAATTGACGATGAAACTCAGAAATTGCATCTGAATTTAATACAAAAGGCACAATGCCCATTTAAGTACAAGAGGACTGACACTCTAACTTTCTACGATTTGAACCTCTCCTGTGAGTCCAGCTATAGATTTCGATGTTTGACTTCAGGTTTACAGTATCCCTTGGACCTTCTTATTGACGATGAAACACAGAAATCGCTTCCGAATTTAATACAAAAGGCACAATGCCGACTTGTGTACAAGAGGAATGACACTCTAACTATCCATGATATGAACCAGTCCTATGAGTCCAGTTTTAGATTCCGATGCTTCACTTCAGGTTTACTGTATACCTTGGACCTTCTTATTGACGATGAAGCACAGAAATTGCATCTGAATGTAATACAAAAGGCACAATGCCGACTTAAGTACAAGAGCACTGACACACGAACATTCTATGATTTGAACCACTCCTGTGAGTCCAGTTTTAGATTCCGATGCCTCACTTCAGGTTTACTGTATCCCTTGGACCTTCTTATTGACGATGAAACACAGAAATAGCATCTGAATTTAATACAAAGGGCACAATGTCGATTTAAGTACAAGAGGACTGACACTCTAACTTTCTACGATTTGAACCTCTCCTGTGAGTCCAGCTATAGATTTCGATGCTTGACTTCAGGTTTACTGTATCCCTTGGACCTTCTTATTGGCGATGAAACACAGAAATCGCTTCCGAATTTAATACAAAAGGCACAATGCCGAATTGAGTACAAGAGGAATGACACTCTAACTATCCATGATATGAACCAGTCCTGTGAGTCCAGTTTTAGATTCCGATGCTTCACTTCAGGTTTACTGTATCCCTTGGATCTTCTTATTGACGATGAAGCACAGAAATTGCATCTGAATGTAATACAAAAGGCACAATGCCGACTTAAGTACAAGAGCACTGACACACGTACATTCTATGATTTGAACCACTCCTGTGAGTCCAGTTTTAGATTCCGATGCCTCACTTCAGGTTTACTGTATCCCTTGGACCTTCTCATTGGTGATGAAGCACAGAAATTGCATCCGAATTTAATACAAAAGGCACAATGCCGATTTAAGTACAAGAGGACTGACACCCAAATTTTTTTGATTTGAACCTCTCCTGTGAGTCCTGTTTTAGATTCCGATGCTTCACTTCAGGTTTACTGTATCCCTTGGACCTTCTTATTGACGATCAAACACAGAAATTGCATCCGAATTTAATACAAAAGGCACAATGCCGACTTAAGTACAAGAGGACTTACACCCTTTCTGTGATTTGAACCACTCCTGTGAGTCCAGTTCTTGATTCCGATGCTTCACTTCAATTTTACTGTATCTCTTGGACCTTGATACTGACGATGAAACACAGAAATTTCATCCGAAACTGATACAAAAGGCACAACGCCGACATAAGAGCAAGAGGATTGACACGCTAACTTTCTATGATTTGAACCTCTCCTGTGAGTCCAGTTTTAGATTCCGATGCTTCACTTCAGGTTTACTGTATCCCTTGGTCCTTCATATTGACGATGAAACACAGAAATTGCATCCGAATTTAATACAAAAGGCACAACGCCGACTTAAGTACAAGAGGACTGACACTCTAATTTTCTATGATTTAAACCTCTCCTGTGAGTCCTGTTTTAGATTCCGATGCTTCACTTCAGGTTTAATGTATCCCTTGGACCCTCTTATTGACGATGAAACACAGAAATTACATCGGAATTAAGTTCAAAAGGCACAATGCCGACTTAAGTACAAGAGGACTGACACTAACTTTCTATGATTTGAACCTCTCCTGTGAGACCAGTTTTAGATTCCGGTGCCGCACTTCAGGTTTACTGTATCCCTTGGTCCTTCTTATTGACGATGAAACACAGAAATTACATCTGAATTTAATACAAAAGGCACAATGCCGACTTAAGTACAAGAGGACTGACACTCCAACTTTCTATGCATTGAACCACTCCTGTGAGTCCAGTTTTAGATTCCAATGCTTCACTTCAGGGTCACTGAATCCCTTGGACCATCTTATTGACGATGAAACACAGAAATTCCATCCGAATTTAATACAAAACGCTCAATGTCGACTTAAGTACAAGAGGACTGACACTCTAACTTTCTATGTTTTGAACCTCTCCTGTGAGTCCAGTTTTAGACTCCGATGCTTCACTTCAGGATTACTGTATACCTTGGACCTTCTTATTGACAATGAAACACAGAAATTGCATCCGAATTTAATACAAAAGGCACAATGCCGACTTAAGTACAAGAGGTCTTACTCTCTTTCTATGATTTGAACCACTCCTGTGAGTCCAGTTTTAGATTCCGATGCTACACTTGAGTTTTACTGTATCTCTTGGACCTTCATACTGACGATGAAACACAGAAATTTCATCCGAAATTGATACAAAAGGCACAACGCCGACATAAGAGCAAGAGGATTGACACGCTAACTTTCTATGATTTGAACCTCTCCTGTGAGTCCAGTTTTAGATTCCGATGTTTCACTTCAGGTTTACTGTATCCCTTGGACCTTCTTATTGACGATGATACACAGAAATTGCAACCGAATTTTATAAAAATGGCACAATGCCGACTTAAGTACAAGAGGAATGACACTCTAACATTCTAGTATTTGAACCTCTCCTGTGAGTCTAGTTTTAGATCCGATGCTTCACTTAGGGTTTACTGTATACCTTGGACCTTCTTATTGACGATCAATCACAGAAATTGCATCCGAATTTAATACAATAGGCACAATGCCGACTTAAGTACAAGAGGACTGACACTCTAACTTTCATTGATTTGAACCTCCCCTGTGGGTCCAGTTTTACATTCCGATGCTTCTCGTGAGGTTTACTGTACCCCTTGGACCATCTTATTGACGATGAAACACAGATGTTGCACTCGCATTTAATACAAAAGGCACAATTCCGACTTAAGTACAAGATTACTGACACTCTAACTATCTATGATTTGAACCATTCCTGTTAGTCCAGTTTTAGATTCCGATGCTTCACTTCAGGTTTTTCTTTATCCCTTGGACCTTCTTTTGACGATGAAACACAGAAATTGCATCCGAATGTTATACAAAAGGCACAATGACGACTTAAGTACAAGAGGACTGACACTCTAACTTTCTATGATTTGATCCACTCCTGTGAGTCCAGTTTTAGATTCCGATGCTTCACTTCACGTTTACTGTATCCCTTGGACCACTTTATTGACGATGAAACACAGAAATTGCATCCGAATTTAATACAAAAGGCACAATGCCGACCTAAGTACAAGAGGACTGACACTCCAACTTTCTATGCATTGAACCTCTCCTGTGAGTCCAGTTTTAGATTCCAATGCTTCACTTCAGGGTCACTGAATCCCTTGGACCATCTAATTGACGATGAAACACAGAAATTCCATCCGAATTTAATACAAAACGCTCAATGTCGACTTAAGTACAAGAGGACTGACACTCTAACTTCCTATGTTTTGAACCTCTCCTGTGAGTACAGTTTTAGACTCCGATGCTTCACTTCAGGATTACTGTATACCTTGGACCTTCTTATTGGCGATGAAGCACAGAAATTGCATCTTAATGTAATACAAAAGGCACAATGCCGACTTAAGTACAAGAGCACTGACACACGCACATTCTATGATTTGAACCACTCCTGTGAGTCCAGTTTTAGATTCCGATGCCTCACTTCAGGTTTACTGTATCCCTTGGACCTTCTAATTGACGATGAAACTCAGAAATTGCATCTGAATTTAATACAAAAGGCACAATGCCCATTTAAGTACAAGAGGACTGACACTCTAACTTTCTACGATTTGAACCTCTCCTGTGAGTCCAGCTATAGATTTCGATGTTTGACTTCAGGTTTACAGTATCCCTTGGACCTTCTTATTGACGATGAAACACAGAAATCGCTTCCGAATTTAATACAAAAGGCACAATGCCGACTTGAGTACAAGAGGAATGACACTCTAACTATCCATGATATGAACCAGTCCTGTGAGTCCAGTTTTAGATTCCGATGCTTCACTTCAGGTTTACTGTATCCCTTGGACCTTCTTATTGACGATGAAGCACAGAAATTGCATCTGAATGTAATACAAAAGGCACAATGCCGACTTAAGTACAAGAGCACTGACACACGTACATTCTATGATTTGAACCACTCCTGTGAGTCCAGTTTTCGATTCCGATGCCTCACTTCAGGTTTACTGTATCCCTTGGACCTTCTTATTGACGATGAAACACAGAAATAGCATCTGAATTTAATACAAAAGGCACAATGCCGATTTAAGTACAAGAGGACTGACACTCTAACTTTCTACGATTTGAACCTCTCCTGTGAGTCCAGCTATAGATTTCGATGCTTGACTTCAGGTTTACTGTATCCCTTGGACCTTCTTATTGACGATGAAACACAGAAATCGCTTCCGAATTGAATACAAAAGGCACAATGCCGACTTGAGTACAAGAGGAATGACACTCTAACTATCCATGATATGAGCCAGTCCTGTGAGTCCAGTTTTAGATTCCGATGCTTCACTTCAGTTTTACTGTATCTCTTGGACCTTCATACTGACGATGAAACACAGAAATTTCATCCGAAATTGATACAAAAGGCACAACGCCGACATAGGAGCAAGAGGATTGACACGCTAACTTTCTATGATTTGAACCTCTCCTGTGAGACCAGTTTTAGATTCCGATGCTTCACTTCAGGTTTACTGTATCCCTTGGAACTTCTTATCGACGATGAAACACAGAAATTGCATCCGAATTTAATACTAAAGGCACAATGCCGACTTAAGTACAATAGGACTGACACTCTAACTTTCTATGATTAGAACCTCTCCTGTGAGTCCAGTTTTAGATTCCGATGTTTCACTTCAGGTTTACTGTATCCCTTGGACCTTCTTATTGACGATGATACACAGAAATTGCAACCGAATTTTATACAAATGGCACAATGCCGACTTAAGTACAAGAGGAATGACACTCTAACTTTCTAGTATTTGAACCTCTCCTGTGGGTCTAGTTTTAGATCCGATGCTTCACTTCAGGTTTACTGTATACCTTGGACCTTCCTATTGACGATCAAACACAGAAATTGCATCCGAATTTATACAAAAGGCACAATGCCGACTTAAGTACAAGAGGACTGACACTCTAACTTTCATTAATTTGAACCTCCACTGTGGGTCCAGTTTTACATTCCGATGCCTCTCGTCAGGTTTACTGTACCCCTTGGACCATCTTATTGACGATGAAACACAGAAATTGCACCCGCATTTAATACAAAAGGCACAATTCCGACTTAAGTACAAGATTACTGACACTCTAACTATCTATGATTTGAACCATTCCTGTGAGTCCAGTTTTAGGTTCCGATGCTTCTCTTCAGGTTTTTCTTTATCCCTTGGACCTTCTTTTGACGATGAAACACAGAAATTGCATCCGAATGTTATACAAAAGGCACAATGACGACTTAAGTACAAGAGGACTGACACTCTAACTTTCTAAGATTTGAACCTCTCCTGTGAGTCCTGTTTTAGATTGCGATGCTTCACTTCAGGTTTACTGTATCCCTTGGACCTTCTTATTGACGATGATACACAGAAATTGCAACCGAATTTTATACAAAAGGCACAATGACGACTTAAGTACAAGAGGACTGACACTCTACTTTTCTATGATTTGATCCACTCCTGTGAGTCCAGTTTTAGATTCCGATGCTTCACTTCACGTTTACTGTATCCCTTGGACATTCTTATTGACGATGAAACACAGAAATAGCTTCCGAATTTAATACAAAAGGCAGAATGCCGACTTAAGTACAAGAGGAATGACACTCTAACTATCCACGATATGAATCCCTCCTGTGAGTCCAGTTTTAGATTCTGATGCTTCACTTCAGGTTTACTGTATCCCTTGGACCTTCTTATTGACGATGATACACAGAAATTGCATACGAATTTTATACAAATGGCACAATGCCGACTTAAGTACAAGAGGAATGACACTCTCACTTTCTAGTAGTTGAACCTCTCCTGTGAGTCTAGTTTTAGATCCGATGCTTCACTTCAGTTTTACTGTATACCTTGGACCTTCTTATTGACGATGAAACACAGAAATTGCATCCGAATTTAATACGAAAGGCACAATGCCGACTTAAGTACTAGAGGATGACACTCTAACTTTCTTTGATTTGAACCTCCCCTGTGGGTCCAGTTTTACATTCCGCTGCTTCTCGTCATGTTTACTGTACCCCTTGGACCATCTTATTGACGATGAAACACAGAAATTGCACCCGCATTTAATACAAAAGGCACAATTCCGACTTAAGTACAAAATTACTGACACTCTAACTTTCTATGATTTGATCCACTCCTGTGAGTCCAGTTTTAGATTCCGATGCTTCACTTCAGATTTACTGTATCCCTTGGACCTTCTTATTGACGATGAAACACAGAAATTGCATCCGAATTTAATACAAAAAGCACAATGCCGACATAAGTACAAGGGGACTGACACACTAACTTTCTATGATTTGAACCTCTCCTGTGAGTCCACTTATAGATTCCGATGCTTCACATCAGGATTACTGTATCCCTTGGAACTTCTTATTGTCGATGAAACACAGAAATTGCATCCGAATTAAATACAAAAGGCACAATGCCAACTTAACTACAAGAGGACTGACACTCTAACTTTCTTTGATTTGAACCTCCCCTGTGGGTCCAGTTTTAGATTCCGATGCCTCTCGTCAGGTTTACTGTACCCCTTGGACCATCGTATTGTCGACGAATCACAGAAATTGCTTCCGAATTTAATGCAAAAGGCACAATGCCGACTGAAATACAAGAGGACTGACACTTTAACTTTCTATGATTTGAACCTCTCCTTTGAGTACACTTTTAGATTCCGATGCTTCACTTCAGGTTTACTGTATCCCTTGGGCCTTCTTATTGACGATGAAACACAGAAATTGCATCCGAATATAATACAAAAGGCACAATACCGACTTAAGTACAAGAGGACTGACACTCTAACTTTCTATGAACTCAACCTCTCCTGTGAGTCCGGTTTTAGATTCCGATGCTTCACTTCAGGATTACTGTATCCCTTGGACCTTCTTATTGACGATGAAACACAGAAAAAGCATCCGAATTTAATTCAAAAGGCACAATGCCGACATAAGTACAAGAGGACTGACACTCTAACTTTTCATGATTGGAACCTCTCCTGTGAGTCCAGTTTTAGATTCCGATGCTTCACTTCGGGTTTACTGTATCCCTTGGTCCTTCTTATTGACGATGAAACACAGAAATTGCATCCGAATATAATACAAAAGGCACAATGCCGACTTAAGTACAAGAGGACTGACACTCCAACTTTCTATACATTGAACCTCTCCTGTGTGTCCAGTTTTGGATTCCAATGCTTCACTTCAGGTTTACTGTATCCCTTGGACCATCTTATTGACGATGAAACACAGAAATCCATCCGAATTTAATACAAAACGCTCAATGTCGACTTAAGTACAAGAGGACTGACACTCTAACTTTCTATGCTTTGAACCTCTCCTGTGAGTCCAGTTTTAGACTCCGATGCTTCACTCCAGGATTACTGTATACCTTGAACCTTCTTATTGACGATGAAGCACAGAAATTGCATCTGAATGTAATACAAAAGGCACATTGCCGAGTTAAGTACAAGAGCACTGACACACGCACTTTCTATGATTATGAACCACTCCTGTGAGTCCAGTCTTAGATTCCGATGCTTCACTTCAGTTTTCTGTATCTCTTGGACCTTCATACTGACGATGAAACACAGAAATTTCATCCGAATTTGATACAAAAGGCAAAACGCCGACATAAGGGCAAGAGGATTGACACGCTAATTTTCTATGATTTGAACCTCTCCTGTGAGTCCAGTTTTACATTCCGATGCTTCACTTCAGGTTTACTGTATCCCTTGGACCTTCTTATTGACGATGAAACACAGAAATTGCATCCGAATTTAATACAAAAGGCACAATGCCGAATTAAGTACAAGAGGACTGACACTCTATCATTCTACGATTTGAAGCTCTCCTGTAAGTCCAGTTTTAGATTTCGATGCTTCACTTCGGATTTACTGTATCCCTTGGATCTTCTTATTGACGATGAAACACAGAAATTGCATCCGAATTTAATACAAAAGGCACAATGCCGACTTAAGTACAATAGGACTGACACTCTAACGTCCTATGATTTGATCCACTCCTGTGAGTCCAGTTTTAGATTCCGATGCTTCACTTCAGGTTTACTGTATCCCTTGGACCTTCTTATTGACGATGAAGCACAGAAATTGCATCTGAATGTAATACAAAAGGCACAATGCCGACTTAAGTACAAGAGCACTGACACACGTACATTCTATGATTTGAACCACTCCTGTGAGTCCAGTTTTAGATTCCGATGCCTCACTTCAGGGTTACTGTATCCCTTGGACCTTCTTATTGACGATGAAACACAGAAATAGCATCTGAATTTAATACAAAAGGCACAATGCCGATTTAAGTACAAGAGGACTGACACTCTAACTTTCTACGATTTGAACCTCTCCTGTGAGTCCAGCTATAGATTTCGATGTTTCACTTCAGGTTTACTGTATCCCTTGGACCTTCCTATTGACGATCAAACACAGAAATTGCATCCGAATTTATACAAAAGGCACAATGCCGACTTAAGTTCAAGAGGACTGACACTCTAACTTTCATTGATTTGAACCTCCCCTGTGGGTCCAGTTTTACATTCCGATGCCTCTCGTCAGGTTTACTGTACCCCTTGGACCATCTTATTGACGATGAAACACAGAAATTGCACTCGCATTTAATACAAAAGGCACAATTCCGACTTAAGTACAAGATTACTGACTCTCTAACTATCTATGATTTGAACCATTCCTGTGAGTCCTGTTTTAGATTGCGATGCTTCACTTCAGGTTTACTGTATCCCTTGGACCTTCTTATTGACGATGATACACAGAAATTGCGACCGAATTTTATACAAAAGGCACAATGACGACTTAAGTACAAGAGGACTGACACTCTACTTTTCTATGATTTGATCCACTCCTGTGAGTCCAGTTTTAGATTCCGATGCTTCACTTCACGTATACTGTATCCCTTGGACATTCTTATTGACGATGAAACACAGAAATTGCTTCCGAATTTAATACAAAAGGCAGAATGCCGACTTAAGTACAAGAGGAATGACACTCTAACTATCCACGATATGAATCCCTCCTGTGAGTCCAGTTTTAGATTCTGATGCTTCACTTCAGGTTTACTGTATCCCTTGGACCTTCTTATTGACGATGATACACAGAAATTGCATACGAATTTTATACAAATGGCACAATGCCGACTTAAGTACAAGAGGAATGACACTCTCACTTTCTAGTATTTGAACCTCTCCTGTGAGTCTAGTTTTAGATCCGATGCTTCACTTCAGTTTTACTGTATACCTTGGACCTTCTTATTGACGATGAAACACAGAAATTGCATCCGAATTTAATACGAAAGGCACAATGCCGACTTAAGTACTAGAGGATGACACTCTAACTTTCTTTGATTTGAACCTCCCCTGTGGGTCCAGTTTTACATTCCGTTGCTTCTCGTCATGTTTACTGTACCCCTTGGACCATCTTATTGACGATGAAACACAGAAATTGCACCCGCATTTAATACAAAAGGCACAATTCCGACTTAAGTACAAAATTACTGACACTCTAACTTTCTATGATTTGATCCACTCCTGTGAGTCCAGTTTTAGATTCCGATGCTTCACTTCAGATTTACTGTATCCCTTGGACCTTCTTATTGACGATGAAACACAGAAATTGCATCCGAATTTAATACAAAAAGCACAATGCCGACATAAGTACAAGGGGACTGACACACTAACTTTCTATGATTTGAACCTCTCCTGTGAGTCCACTTATAGATTCCGATGCTTCACATCAGGATTACTGTATCCCTTGGAACTTCTTATTGTCGATGAAACACAGAAATTGCATCCGAATTAAATACAAAAGGCACAATGCCAACTTAAGTACAAGAGGACTGACACTCCAACTTTCTTTGATTTGAACCTCCCCTGTGGGTCCAGTTTTAGATTCCGATGCCTCTCGTCAGGTTTACTGTACCCCTTGGACCATCGTATTGACGACGAATCACAGAAATTGCTTCCGAATTTAATGCAAATGGCACAATGCCGACTGAAATACAAGAGGACTGACACTCTAACTTTCTATGATTTGAACCTCTCCTGTGAGTACACTTTTAGATTCCGATGCTTCACTTCAGGTTTACTGTATCCCTTGGGCCTTCTTATTGACGATGAAACACAGAAATTGCATCCGAATATAATACAAAAGGCACAATACCGACTTAAGTACAAGAGGACTGACACTCTAACTTTCTATGAACTCAACCTCTCCTGTGAGTCCGGTTTTAGATTCCGATGCTTCACTTCAGGATTACTGTATCCCTTGGACCTTCTTATTGACGATGAAACACAGAAAAAGCATCCGAATTTAATACAAAAGGCACAATGCCGACATAAGTACAAGAGGACTGACACTCTAACTTTTCATGAATGGAACCTCTCCTGTGAGTCCAGTTTTAGATTCCGATGCTTCACTTCGGGTTTACTGTATCCCTTGGTCCTTCTTATTGACGATGAAACACAGAAATTGCATCCGAATATAATACAAAAGGCACAATGCCGACTTAAGTACAAGAGGACTGACACTCCAACTTTCTATACATTGAACCTCTCCTGTGAGTCCAGTTTTAGATTCCGATGCTTCACTTCAGGTTTACTGTATCCCTTGGACCTTCTTATTGACGATGATACACAGAAATTGCAACCGAATTTTATACAAATGGCACAATGCCGACTTAAGTACAAGAGGAATGACACTCTAACTTTCTAGTATTTGAACCTCTTCAGTGAGTCTAGTTTTAGATTCCGATGCTTCACTTCACGTTTACTGTATCCCTTGGGCATTCTTATTGACGATGAAACACAGAAATTGCATCCGAATGTAATACAAAAGGCACAATGACGACTTAAGTACAAGAGGACTGACACTCTAACGTCCTATGATTTGATCCACTCCTGTGAGTCCAGTTTTAGATTCCGATGCTTCACTTCAGGTTTACTGTATCCCTTGGACCTTCTTATTGACGATGAAGCACAGAAATTGCATCTGAATGTAATACAAAAGGCACAATGCCGACTTAAGTACAAGAGCACTGACACACGTACATTCTATGATTTGAACCACTCCTGTGAGTCCAGTTTTAGATTCCGATGCTTCACTTCACGTTTACTGTATCCCTTGGGCATTCTTATTGACGATGAAACACAGAAATTGCATCCGAATTTAATACAAAAGGCACAATGACGACTTAAGTACAAGAGGACTGACACTCTAACTTTCTACGATTTGAACCTCTCCTGTGAGTCCAGCTATAGATTTCGATGTTTCACTTCAGGTTTACTGTATCCCTTGGACCTTCCTATTGACGATCAAACACAGAAATTGCATCCGAATTTATACAAAAGGCACAATGCCGACTTAAGTTCAAGAGGACTGGCACTCTAACTTTCATTGATTTGATCCTCCCCTGTGGGTCCAGTTTTACATTCCGATGCCTCTCGTCAGGTTTACTGTACCCCTTGGACCATCTTATTGACGATGAAACACAGAAATTGCACTCGCATTTAATACAAAAGGCACAATTCCGACTTAAGTACAAGATTACTGACACTCTAACTATCTATGATTTGAACCATTCCTGTGAGTCCAGTTTTATTTTCCGATGCTTCACTTCAGGTTTTTCTTTATCCCTTGGACCTTCTTTTGACGATGGAACACAGAAATTGCATCCGAATGTTATACAAAAGGCACAATGACGACTTAAGTACAAGAGGACTGACACTCTAACTTTCTATGATTTGAACCTCTCCTGTGAGTCCTGTTTTAGATTGCGATGCTTCACTTCAGGTTTACTGTATCCCTTGGACCTTCTTATTGACGATGATACACAGAAATTGCAACCGAATTTTATACAAAAGGCACAATGACGACTTAAGTACAAGAGGACTGACACTCTACTTTTCTATGATTTGATCCACTCCTGTGAGTCCAGTTTTAGATTCCGATGCTTCACTTCACGTTTACTGTATCCCTTGGACATTCTTATTGACGATGAAACACAGAAATTGCTTCCGAATTTAATACAAAAGGCAGAATGCCGACTTAAGTACAAGAGGAATGACACTCTAACTATCCACGATATGAATCCCTCCTGTGAGTCCAGTTTTAGATTCTGATGCTTCACTTCAGGTTTACTGTATCCCTTGGACCTTCTTATTGACGATGATACACAGAAATTGCATACGAATTTTATACAAATGGCACAATGCCGACTTAAGTACAAGAGGAATGACACTCTCACTTTCTAGTGTTTGAACCTCTCCTGTGAGTCTAGTTTTAGATCCGATGCTTCACTTCAGTTTTACTGTATACCTTGGACCTTCTTATTGACGATGGAACACAGAAATTGCATCCGAATTTAATACGAAAGGCACAATGCCGACTTAAGTACTAGAGGATGACACTCTAACTTTCTTTGATTTGAACCTCCCCTGTGGGTCCAGTTTTACATTCCGTTGCTTCTCGTCATGTTTACTGTACCCCTTGGACCATCTTATTGACGATGAAACACAGAAATTGCACCCGCATTTAATACAAAAGGCACAATTCCGACTTAAGTACAAAATTACTGACACTCTAACTTTCTATGATTTGATCCACTCCTGTGAGTCCAGTTTTAGATTCCGATGCTTCACTTCAGATTTACTGTATCCCTTGGACCTTCTTATTGACGATGAAACACAGAAATTGCATCCGAATTTAATACAAAAAGCACAATGCCGACATAAGTACAAGGGGACTGACACACTAACTTTCTATGATTTGAACCTCTCCTGTGAGTCCACTTATAGATTCCGATGCTTCACATCAGGATTACTGTATCCCTTGGAACTTCTTATTGTCGATGAAACACAGAAATTGCATCCGAATTAAATACAAAAGGCACAATGCCAACTTAAGTACAAGAGGACTGACACTCCAACTTTCTTTGATTTGAACCTCCCCTGTGGGTCCAGTTTTAGATTCCGATGCCTCTCGTCAGGTTTACTGTACCCCTTGGACCATCGTATTGACGACGAATCACAGAAATTGCTTCCGAATTTAATGCAAATGGCACAATGCCGACTGAAATACAAGAGGACTGACACTCTAACTTTCTATGCTTTGAACCTCTCCTGTGAGTCCAGTTTTAGACTCCGATGCTTCACTTCAGGATTACTGTATACCTTGAACCTTCTTATTGACGATGAAGCACAGAAATTGCATCTGAATGTAATACAAAAGGCACAATGCCGAGTTAAGTACAAAAGCACTGACACACGCACTTTCTATGATTATGAACCACTCCTGTGAGTCCAGTCTTAGATTCCGATGCTTCACTTCAGTTTTACTGTATCTCTTGGACCTTCATACTGACGATGAAACACAGAAATTTCATCCGAATTTGATACAAAAGGCACAACGCCGACATAAGGGCAAGAGGATTGACACGCTAATTTTCTATGATTTGAACCTCTCCTGTGAGTCCAGTTTTAGATTCCGATGCTTCACTTCAGGTTTACTGTATCCCTTGGACCTTCTTATTGACGATGAAACACAGAAATTGCATCCGAATTTAATACAAAAGGCACAATGCCGACTTAAGTACAATAGGACTGACACTCTAACTTTCTATGATTAGAACTTCTCCTGTGAGTCCAGTTTTAGATTCCGATGCTTCACTTCAGGTTTACTGTATCCCTTGGACCTTCTTATTGACGATGATACACAGAAATTGCAACCGAATTTTATACAAATGGCACAATGCCGACTTAAGTACAAGAGGAATGACACTCTAACTTTCTAGTATTTGAACCTCTTCAGTGAGTCTAGTTTTAGATTCCGATTGCTTCACTTCACGTTTACTGTATCCCTTTGGCATTCTTATTGACGATGAAACACAGAAATTGCATCCGAATGTAATACAAAAGGCACAATGACGACTTATGTACAAGAGGACTGACACTCTAACGTCCTATGATTTGATCCACTCCTGTGAGTCCAGTTTTAGATTCCGATGCTTCACTTCACGTTTACTGTATCCCTTGGACTTTCTTATTGACGATGAGACAGAGAAATTGCATCCGAATTTAATACAAAAGGCACAATGCAGACATAAGTAGCAAGAGGACTGACACTCTAATTTTCTATGATTTGAACCTCTCCCATGAGTCCAGTTTTAGATTCCGATGCTTCACTTCAGGTTTACTGTCTCCCTTGGACCTTCTTATTGATGATGAAACACAGAAATTGCATCCGAAATTAATACAAAAGGCACAATGCCGACTTAAGTACAATAGGACTGGGCACTCTAACTTTCTATGATTAGAACCTCTCCAGGAGTCCATTTTTAGATTCCGATGCTTTCACTTCAGGTTTACTGTATCCCTTGGACCTTCTTATTGACGATGATGCACAGAAATTGCATCCGAATTTTATACAAATGGCACAATGCCGACTTAAGTACAAGAGGAATGACACTCTCACATTCTAGTATTTGAACCTCTCCTGTGAGTCTAGTTTTAGATCAGATGCTTCACTTCAGGTTTACTGTGTACCTTGGACCTTCTTATTGACGATGAGACACAGAAATTGCACCCGCATTTAATACAAAATGCACAATTCCGACTTAAGTACAAGATTACTGAGACTCTAACTTTCTATGATTAGATCCACTCCTGTGAGTCCAGTTTTAGATTCCGATGCTTCACTTCAGGTTTACTTTATTCCTTGGACCTACATACTGACGATGAAACACAGAAATTCCATCCGAATTTGATACAAAAGGCACAACGCCGACATAAGAGCAAGAGGATTGACACGCTAACTTTCTACGATTTGAACGTCTCCTGTGAGTCCAGTTTTAGATTCCGATGTTTCACTTCAGGTTTGCTGTATCCCTTGGACCATCTTATTGACGATGAAACACAGAAATTGCATCCGAATTTAATACAAATGGCACAATGCCGACTTAAGTACAAGAGGAATGACACTCTCACTTTCTAGTATTTGAACCTCTCCTGTGAGTCTAGTTTTAGATCAGATGCTTCACTTCACGTTTACTGTATCCCTTGGACCGTCTTATTGACGATGAAACACAGAAATAGCATCCGAATTTAATACAAAAGGCACAATGCCGACTTAAGTACAAGAGGACTGACACTTTAACTATCTATGATTTGAACCTCTCCTGTGAGTCCAGTTTTAGATTCGGGATGGTTCACTTCTGGTTTACTGTATCCCTTGGACCATCTTATTGACGATGAAACACAGAAATTGCATCCAAATTTAATACAAAAGGGCGCAATACCGACTTAAGTACAAGAGGACTGAAACTCTAACTTTCAAAGAACTCAACCTTTCCTGTGAGTCCAGTTTCAGATTCCGATGCTTCACTTCAGGTTTACTGTATCCCTCGGCCTTTCTTATTGACGATGAGACACAGAAATTGCATCCGAATTTAATACAAAAGGCTCAATGCCGACATAAGTACGAGAGGCCCGACACTCTAAATTTCTAACATTTGAGCCTCTCCAATGAGTCCAGTCTTAGATTCCGATGCTACACTTGAGGTTTACTGTATCCCTTGGACCTTCTTATTGTCGATGAAACACAGAAATTGCATCCGAATTTAATACAAAAAGCACAATGCCGACATAAGTACAAGAGGACTGACACTCTAACTTTCTATGGTTTGAGCCCCTCCTGTGAGTCTAGTTTTAGATTCCGATGGTTCACTTCAGGTTTACTGTATACTTTGGACCTTCTTATTGACGATGAAACACAGAAATTGCATCTAAATTTAATACAAAAAGCACAATGCCGACATAAGTACAAGAGGACTGACACACTAACTTTCTATGATTTGATCCTCTCCTGTGAGTACTGTTTTAGAGTCCGATGCTTCACTTCAGGTTTACTGTATCCCTTGGACCTTCTTATTGACGATGAAACACAGAAATTGCATCCGAATATAATAAAAAAGGCACAATGCCGACTTAAGTACAAGAGGACTGACACTCTAACTTTCTATGAACTCAACCTCTCCTGTGAGTCCGCTTTTAGATTCCGATGCTTCACTTCAGGTTTACTGTATCCCTTGGACCTTCTTATTGACGATGAAACACAGAAAAAGCATCCGAATGTAATACAAAAGGCACAATGCCGACATAAGTACAAGAGGACTGACACTCTAATTTTCTATGATTTGAACAACTCCTATGGGTCCAGTTTTAGATTAGGATGCTTCACTTTAGGTTTACTGTATCCCTTCGACCTTCTTATTGACGATGAAACACAGAAATTGCATCTGAATTTAATACAAAAGGCAAACCGCCGACTTAAGTACACGAGGATTGATACGCTAATTTTCTATGATTTGAACGTCTGCTGTGAGTCCAGTTTTAGATTCCGATGTTTCACTTCAGGTTTGCTGTATCCCTTGGACCATCTTATTGACGATGAAACACAGAAATTGCATCCGAATTTAATACAAAAGGCACAATGCCGACTTAAGTACAATAGGACTGACACTCTAACTTTCTATGATTAGAACCTCTCCTGTGAGTCCATTTTTAGATTCCGATGCTTCACTTCAGGTTTACTGTATCCCTTGGACCTTCTTATTGACGATGATGCACAGAAATTGCATCCGAATTTTATACAAATGGCACAATGCCGACTTAAGTACAAGAGGAATGACACTCTCACTTTATAGTATTTGAACCTCTCCTGTGAGTCTAGTTTTAGATCAGATGCTTCACTTCAGGTTTACTGTATACCTTGGACCTTCTTATTGACGATGAGACACAGAAATTGCACCCGCATTTAATACAAAAGGCACAATTCCGACTTAAGTACAAGATTACTGAGACTCTAACTTTCTATGATTAGATCCACTCCTGTGAGTCTAGTTTTAGATTCCGATGCTTCACTTCAGGTTTACTTTATCCCTTGGACCTTCTTATTGACGATGAAACACAGAAATTGCATCCGAATGTAATACAAAAGGCACAATTCCGACTTAAGTACAAGAGGACTGACACTCTAACTTTCTACGATTTGATCCACTCCTGTGAGTCCAGTTTTAGATTCCGATGCTTCACTTCACGTTTACTGTATCCCTTGGACCTTCTTATTGACGATGAAACACAGAAATTGCATCCGAATTTAATACAAAAGGCACAATGCCGACTTCAGTACAAGAGGACTGACACTCTAACTATCTATGATTTGAACCTCTCCTGTGAGTCCAGTTTTAGATTCGGGATGGTTCACTTCTCGTTAACTGTAACCCTTGGACCTTCTTATTAACGTTGAAACAGAGAAATTCCATCGGAATTAAATACTAAAGGCTCAATGCCGACTTCAGTACAAGAGGACTGACACTCTAACTTTCTATGATTTGAACCTCGCCTGTGAGTCATGTTTTAGATTCCGATGCTTCACTTCAGGTTTACTGTATCCCTTGGACCTTCTTATTGACGATGAAACACAGAAATTGCATCCGAATTTAATACAAAAGGAACAATGCCGACTTAAGTACAAGAGGACTAACACTCTTTCTATGATTTGAACCTCTCCTGTGAGTCCAGTTTTAGATTCCGATGCTTCACTTCAGGTTTACTGTATCCCTTGGACCTACTTATTAACGATGAAACACAGAAGTTCCATCAGAATTAAATTCTAAATGCACAACGCCGACTTCAGCACAAGATTACTGACACTCTAACTTTCTATGAATTCAACTTCTCCTGTGAGTCCTGTTTTAGATTCCGATGCTTCACTTCAGGTTTACTGTATCCCTTGGACCTTCTTATTGACGATGAAACACAGAAATTGCATCTGAATTTAATACAAAAGGCACAATGCCGACTTAAGTACAAGAGGACTGACACTCTAATTTTCTATGATTCGAACAACTCCTATGGGTCCAGTTTTAGATTAGGATGCTTCACTTTAGGTTTACTGTATCCCTTCGACCTTCTTATTGACGATGAAACACAGAAATTGCATCTGAATTTAATACAAAAGGCAAACCGCCGACTTAAGTACACGAGGATTGATACGCTAACTTTCTATGATTTGAACGTCTGCTGTGAGTCCAGTTTTAGATTCCGATGTTTCACTTCAGGTTTGCTGTATCCCTTGGACCATCTTATTGACGATGAAACACAGAAATTGCATCCGAATTTAATACACAAGGCACAATGCCGACTTAAGTACAATAGGACTGACACTCTAACTTTCTATGATTAGAACCTCTCCTGTGAGTCCATTTTTAGATTCCGATGCTTCACTTCAGGTTTACTGTATCCCTTGGACCTTCTTATTGACGATGATGCACAGAAATTGCATCCGAATTTTATACAAATGGCACAATGCCGACTTAAGTACAAGAGGAATGACACTCTCACTTTATAGTATTTGAACCTCTCCTGTGAGTCTAGTTTTAGATCAGATGCTTCACTTCAGGTTTACTGTATACCTTGGACCTTCTTATTGACGATGAGACACAGAAATTGCACCCGCATTTAATACAAAAGGCACAATTCCGACTTAAGTACAAGATTACTGAGACTCTAACTTTCTATGATTAGATCCACTCCTGTGAGTCTAGTTTTAGATTCCGATGCTTCACTTCAGGTTTACTTTATCCCTTGGACCTTCTTATTGACGATGAAACACAGAAATTGCATCCGAATGTAATACAAAAGGCACAATTCCGACTTAAGTACAAGAGGACTGACACTCTAACTTTCTATGATTTGATCCACTCCTGTGAGTCCAGTTTTAGATTCCGATGCTTCACTTCACGTTTACTGTATCCCTTGGACCTTCTTATTGACGATGAAACACAGAAATTGCATCCGAATTTAATACAAAAGGCACAATGCCGACTTCAGTACAAGAGGACTGACACTCTAACTATCTATGATTTGAACCTCTCCTGTGAGTCCAGTTTTAGATTCGGGATGGTTCACTTCTCGTTAACTGTAACCCTTGGACCTTCTTATTAACGATGAAACAGAGAAATTCCATCGGAATTAAATACTAAAGGCTCAATGCCGACTTCAGTACAAGAGGACTGACACTCTAACTTTCTATGATTTGAACCTCGCCTGTGAGTCATGTTTTAGATTCCGATGCTTCACTTCAGGTTTACTGTATCCCTTGGACCTTCTTATTGACGATGAAACACAGAAATTGCATCCGAATTTAATACAAAAGGAACAATGCCGACTTAAGTACAAGAGGACTAACACTCTTTCTATGATTTGAACCTCTCCTGTGAGTCCAGTTTTAGATTCCGATGCTTCACTTCAGGTTTACTGTATCCCTTGGACCTACTTATTAACGATGAAACACAGAAGTTCCATCAGAATTAAATGCACAACGCCGACTTCAGCACAAGAGGACTGACACTCTAACTTTCTATGAATTCAACTTCTCCTGTGAGTCCTGTTTTAGATTCCGATGCTTCACTTCAGGTTTACTGTATCCCTTGGACCTTCTTATTGACGATGAAACACAGAAATTGCATCTGAATTTAATACAAAAGGCACAATGCCGACTTAAGTACAAGAGGACTGACACTCTAACTTTTCATGATTGGAACCTCTCCTGTGAGTCCAGTTTTAGATTCCGATGCTTCACTTCAGGCTTACTGTATGCTTTGGACCTTCTTATTGACGATGAAAACACAGATTTAATGCATCCGAATTTAATACAAAAGGCACAATGCCGACTTATGTACAAGAGTACTGACACTCTAACTTTCTATGATTTGAACCTCTCCTGTGAGTCCAGTTTTAGATTTCGATGCTTCACTTCAGGTTTACTGTATCCCTTGGACCTTTTTATTGACGATGAAACACAGAAATTGCATCCAAATTTAATACAAAATTCACAACGCCGACTTAAGTACAAGAGGAATGACACTCTAACTTTCCATGATTTGAATCTCTAATAAGAGTCAAGTTTTAGATTCCCATGCATCACTTCAGGCTTACTTTATCCCTTGGACCTTCGTATTGACGATAAAACACAGATTTATTGCATCCGAATTTAATACAAATGGCACAATGCTGACTTATGCACAAGAGGACTGACACTCTAACTTTCTATGATTTGAACCTCTCCTGTGAGTCCAGATTTAGATTCCGATTCTTCACTTAAGGTTTACTGTATCCCTTGGACCTTCTTATTGACGATGATGCACAGAAATTGCATCCGAATTTTATACAAATGGCACAATGCCGACTTAAGTACAAGAGGAATGACACTCTCACTTTCTAGTATTTGAACCTCTCCTGTGAGTCTAGTTTTAGATCAGATGCTTCACTTCAGGTTTACTGTATACCTTGGACCTTCTTATTGACGATGAGACACAGAAATTGCACCCGCATTTAATACAAAAGGCACAATTCCGACTTAAGTACAAGATTACTGAGACTCTAACTTTCTATGATTAGATCCACTCCTGTGAGTCCAGTTTTAGATTCCGATGCTTCACTTCAGGTTTACTTTATCCCTTGGACCTTTTTATTGGCGATGAAACACAGAAATTGCATCCGAATGTAATACAAAAGGCACAATTCCGACTTAAGTACAAGAGGACTGACACTCTAACTTTCTATGATTTGATCCACTCCTGTGAGTCCAGTTTTAGATTCCGATGCTTCACTTCACGTTTACTGTATCCCTTGGACCTTCTTATTGACGATGAAACACAGAAATTGCATCCGAATTTAATACAAAAGGCACAATGCCGACTTATGTACAAGAGGACTGACACTCTAACCTTCCTCGATTTGAACCTCCCCTGTGGGTCCAGTTATAGATTCCGATGCATCTCGTCAGGTTTACTGTACCCCTTGGACCATCTTATTGACAATGAAACACAGAAATTGCTTCCGAATTTAATACAAAAGGCACAATGCCGACTTAAATACAAGAGGACAGACACTCTAACTTTCTAAGATTTGAACCTCTCCTGTGAGTCCAGCTTTAGATTCCGATGCTTCACTTCAGTTTTACTGTATCCCTTGGACCTTCTTTTTGACGATGAAACACAGTAATTGCTTCCGAATTTAATACACAAGGCAGAAAGCCGACTTAAGTACAAGAGGGCTGACGCTCCAACTTTCTATGAACTCAACCTCTCCAGTGAGACCCGTTTTAGATTCCGATGCTTCACTTCAGCTTTACTGTATCCCTTGGACCTTCTTATTGACGATAAAACACAGAAATTGCATCCGAATTTAATTAACAAGGCACAATGCCGACTTAAGTACAAGAGGACTGACACTCTAACTTTCTACGATTTGAACCTCTCCTGTGAGTCCAGTCATACATTCCGATGCTTCACTTCAGGTTTACTGTATCTATTGGATCTTCTTATTGACGATGAAACACAGAAATTGCATCCGAATTTTAAACAAAAGGCACAATACCGACTTAAGTACAAGAGGACTGACACTCAAACTTTCTATGAACTCAACCTCTCCTGTGAGTCCAGTTTTAGATTAGGGTGCTTCACTTCAGGTTTACTATATCCCTTGGACCTTCTTATTGACGATGAAACACAGAAATTGCATTCGAATTTAATACAAAAGGCACAATGCCGACTTAAATATAAGAGGACTGACACTCTAACTTTGTATGATTTGAACATCTCCTGTGAGTCCAGTTTTAGATTCCGATGCTTCACTTCAGGTTTACTGAATCCCTTGGACCTTCTTATAGACGAGGAAGCACAGAAATTGCATCCAAATATAATACAAAAGGAACAACGCCGACTTAAGTACGAGAAGAATGATACTCTAACTTTTCATGATTTGAACTTCTCCTGTGAGTCCAGTTTTAGATTCCGATGCTTCACTTCAGGCTTACTGTATACCTTGGACCTTCTTATTGACGATGAAACACAGATTTATTGCATCCGAATTTAATACAAAAGGCACAATGCCGACTTATGTACAAGAGGACTGACACTCTAACTTTCGATGATTTGAACCTCTCCTGTGAGTCCAGTTTTAGATTCCGATGCTTCACTTCAAGTTTACTGTATCCCTTGGACCTTCTTATTGACGATGAAACACAGAAATTGCATTCGAATTTAATACAACAGTCACAATGCCGACTTATGTACAAGAGGACTGACATTCTAACCTTCTTTGATTGAACATCCCCTGTGGGTCCGGTTTTAGATTCCGATGCATCTCCTCAGGTTTACTGTACCCCTTGGACCATCTTATTGACGATGAAACACAGAAATTGCTTCCGAATTTAATACAAAACGCACAATGCCGATTTAAATACAAGAGGACAGACACTCTAAATTTATATGATTTGAACCTCTCTTGTGGGTCCAGTTTTAGATTCCGATGCATCTCGTCAGGTTTACTGTACCCCTTGGACCATCTTATTGACAATGAAACACAGAAATTGTTTCCGAATTTAATACAAAAGGCACAATGCCGACTTAAATACAAGAGGACAGACACTCTAACTTTCTATGATTTGAACCTCTCCTGTGAGTCCAGCTTTAGATTCCGATGCTTCACTTCAGTTTTACTGTATCCCTTGGACCTTCTTTTTGACGATTCAACACAGAAATTGCATCCGAATGTAATACACAAGGCAGAAAGCCGACTTAAGTACAAGAGGACTGACGCTCCAACTTTCTATGAACTCAACCTCTCCAGTGAGTCCAGTTTTAGATTCCGATGCTTCACTTCAGCTTTACTGTATCCCTTGGACCTTCTTATTGACGATGAAACACAGAAATTGCATCCGAATTTAATTAACAAGGCACAATGCCGACTTAAGTACAAGAGGACTGACGCTCCAACTTTCTATGAACTCAACCTCTCCAGTGAGTCCAGTTTTAGATTCCGATGCTTCACTTCAGCTTTACTGTATCCCTTGGACCTTCTTATTAACGATGAAACACAGAAATTCCATCGGAATTAAATACTAAAGGCTCCACGCCGACTTCAGTACAAGAATACTGACACTCTAACTTTCTTTGATTTGAACTTCTCCTGTTAGTCGTGTTTTAGATTCCGATGCTTCACTTCAGGTTTACTGTATCCATTTGACCTTGTTATTGTCGATGAAACACAGAAATTGCATCCGAATTTAATACAAAAGGAACAATTCCGACTTAAGTACAAGACGACTGACAATCTTTCTATGATTTGAACCTCTACAGTGAGTCCAGTTTTAGATTCCAATGCTTCACTCAAGGTTTACTGTATCCCTTGGACCTTCTTATTGACGATGAAACACAGAAATTGCATCCGAATTTAATACTAAAGGCACAACGCCGACTTCAGTACAAGAGGACTGACACTCTAACTTTCTATGAGTTCAACCTCTCCTGTGAGTCCTGTTTTAGATTCCGATGCTTCACTCCAGGTTTACTGTATCCCTTGGACCTTCTTATTGAAGATGAAACATAGAAATTGCATCCGAACTTAATACAAAAGGCACAATGTCGACTTAAGTACAAGAGGACTGACACTCTAACTTTCCATGATTTAAACCTCTCCTGTGAGACCAGTTTTAGATTCTGATGTTTTACTTCAGGCTTACTGTATACCTTGGACCTTCTTATTGACGATGAAACACAGATTTATTGCATCCGAATTTAATACAAAAATCACAATGCCGACATAAGCACAAGAGAACTGACACTTTAATTTTCTATGATTTGAACCTCTCCTATGAGTCCAGTTTTAGATTAGGATGCTTCACTTCAGGTTTACTGTATACCTTGGACCTTCTTATTGACGATGAAACACAGAAATTGCATTCGAATTTAATACAAAAACGTCACAATGCCGACTTCAGTACATGAGGACTGACACTCTAATTTTGTATGATTTGAACATCTTCTGTGAGTCCAGTTTTAGATTCTGATGCTACCCTTCAGGTTTACCTTATCTCTTGGACCTTCTTATTGACGATGAAACACAGAAATTTCATTCGAATTTAATACAAAAGGTACAATTCCGACATAAGTATAAGAGGACTGACACTCTAACTTTGTATGATTTGAACATCTCCTGTGAGTCCAGTATTAGATTCCGATGCTTCACTTCAGGTTTACCGTATCCCTTGGACCTTCTTATTAACGATGAAACACAGAAATCCCATCGGAATTAAATACTAAAGGCTCAATGCCGACTTCAGTACAAGAGGACTGACACTCTAACTTTCTATGATTTGAACCTCTCCTGTGAGTCATGTTTTAGATTCCGATGCTTCACTTCAGGTTTACTGTATCCCTTGGACCTTCTTATTGACGATGAAACACAGACATTGCATCCGAATTTAATACAAAAGGCACAATGCCGACTTAAGTACAAGAGGACTGACAATCTTTCTATGATTTGAACCTCTCCTGTGAGTCCAGTTTTAGATTCCGATGCTTCACTTCAGGTTTACTGTATCCCTTGGAACTTTTTATTGACGATGAAACACAGAAATTGCATCCGAATTTAATACAAAAGGCACAATACCGACTTAAGAACAAGAGGACTGACATTCTAAATTTGTATGATTTGAACATCTCCTGTGAGTCCAATTTTAGATTCCGATGCTTCACTTCAGGTTTACTGTATCCCTTGGACCTTCTTATTAACGATGAAACAAAGAAGTTCCATCGGAATTAAATACTAAAGGCACAACGCCGACTTCAGTACAAGAGGACGGACACTCTAACTTTCAATGAGTTCAACCTCTCCTGTGAGCCCTGTTTTAGATTCCGATGCTTCACTTCAGGTTTACTGTATACCTTGGACCTTCTTATTGACGATGAAACACAAATATTGCATCCGAATTTAATACAAAAGGCACAATGCCGACTTAAGTACAAGAGGACTGACACTCTAACTTTCTATGATTTGAACCTCTCCTGTGAGTCCAGCTTTAGATTCCGATGCTTCACTTCAGTTTTACTGTATCCCTTGGACCTTCTTTTTGACGATGAAACACAGAAATTGCATCCGAATGTAATACACAAGGCAGAAAGCCGACTTAAGTACAAGAGGACTGACGCTCCAACTTTCTATGAACTCAACCTCTCCAGTGAGTCCAGTTTTAGATTCCGATGCTTCACTTCAGCTTTACTGTATCCCTTGGACCTTCTTATTGACGATGAAACACAGAAATTGCATCCGAATTTAATTAACAAGGCACAATGCCGACTTAAGTACAAGAGGACTGACGCTCCAACTTTCTATGAACTCAACCTCTCCAGTGAGTCCAGTTTTAGATTCCGATGCTTCACTTCAGTTTTACTGTATCCCTTGGACCTTCTTATTGACGATGAAACATAGAAATTGCATCCGAACTTAATACAAAAGGCACAATGTCGACTTAAGTACGAGAGGACTGACACTCTAACTTTCCATGATTTAAACCTCTCCTGTGAGTCCAGTTTTAGATTCCGATGCTTCACTTCAGGTTTACTGAATCCCTTGGACCTTCTTATTGACGAGGAAACACAGAAATTGCATCCAAATTTAATACAAAAGGAACAACGCCGACTTAAGTACGAGAGGAATGATACTCTAACTTTTCATGATTTGAACCTCTCCTGTGAGACCAGTTTTAGATTCCGATGTTTTACTTCAGGCTTACTGTATACCTTGGACCTTCTTATTGACGATGAAATACAGATTTATTGCATCCGAATTTAATACAAAAGGCACAATGCCGACATAAGCACAAGAGAACTGACACTTTAATTTTCTATGATTTGAACCTCTCCTATGAGTCCAGTTTTAGATTAGGATGCTTCACTTCAGGTTTACTGTATACCTTGGACCTTCTTATTGACGATGAAACACAGAAATTGCATTCGAATTTAATACAAAAACGTCACAATGCCGACTTCAGTACATGAGGACTGACACTCTAATTTTGTATGATTTGAACATCTTCTGTGAGTCCAGTTTAAATTCTGATGCTACCCTTCAGGTTTACCTTATCTCTTGGACCTTCTTATTGACGATGAAACACAGAAATTTCATTCGAATTTAATACAAAAGGCACAATTCCGACATAAGTATAAGAGGACTGACACTCTAACTTTGTATGATTTGAACATCTCCTGTGAGTCCAGTATTAGATTCCGATGCTTCACTTCAGGTTTACCGTATCCCTTGGACCTTCTTATTAACGATGAAACACAGAAATCCCATCGGAATTAAATACTAAAGGCTCAATGCCGACTCCAGTACAAGAGGACTGACACTCTAACTTTCTATGATTTGAACCTCTCCTGTGAGTCATGTTTTAGATTCCGATGCTTCACTTCAGGTTTACTGTATCCCTTGGACCTTCTTATTGACGATGAAACACAGACATTGCATCCGAATTTAATACAAAAGGCACAATGCCGACTTAAGTACAAGAGGACTGACAATCTTTCTATGATTTGAACCTCTCCTGTGAGTCCAGTTTTAGATTCCGATGCTTCACTTCAGGTTTACTGTATCCCTTGGAACTTTTTACTGACGATGAAACACAGAAATTGCATCCGAATTTAATACAAAAGGCACAATACCGACTTAAGAACAAGAGGACTGACATTCTAAATTTGTATGATTTGAACATCTCCTGTGAGTCCAATTTTAGATTCCGATGCTTCACTTCAGGTTTACTGTATCCCTTGGACCTTCTTATTAACGATGAAACAAAGAAGTTCCATCGGAATTAAATACTAAAGGCACAACGCCGACTTCAGTACAAGAGGACGGACACTCTAACTTTCAATGAGTTCAACCTCTCCTGTGAGCCCTGTTTTAGATTCCGATGCTTCACTTCAGGTTTACTGTATCCCTTGGACCTTCTTATTGACGATGAAACACAAATATTGCATCCGAATTTAATACAAAAGGTACAATGCCGACTTAAGTACAAGAGGACTGACACTCTAACTTTCCATGATTTGAACCTCTCCTGTGAGTCGAGTTTTAGATTCCGATTTTTCACATAAGGTTTACTGTATCCCTTGGACCTTCCTATTGACGACGAAACACAGAAATTGCATCCAAATTTAATACAAAAGGAACAATGCCGACTTAAGTACGAGAATAACAACACTCTAACTTTTCATGATTTGAACCTCTCCTGTGAGTCCAGTTTTACATTCCGATGCTTCACTTCAGGCTTACTGTATACCTTGGACCTTCTTATTGACGATGAAACACAGATTTATTGCAACCGAATTTAATACAAAAGGCACAATGCCGACTTATGTACAAGAGGACTGACACTCTAACTTTCGATGATTTGAACCTCTCCTGTAAGTCCAGTTTTAGATTCCGATGCTTCACTTCAGGTTTACTGTATCCCTTGGACCTTCTTATTGACGATGAAACACCGAAATTGCATCCGAATTTAATACAAAAGGCACAATGCCGACTTATGTACAAGAGGACTGACACTCTAACCTTCCTCGATTTGAACCTCCCCTGTGGGTCCAGTTTTAGATTCCGATGCATCTCGTCAGGTTTACTGTACCCCTTGGACCATCTTATTGACAATGAAACACAGAAATTGCTTCCGAATTTAATACAAAAGGCACAATGCCGACTTAAATACAAGCGGACAGACACTCTAACTTTCTATGATTTAAACCTCTCCTGTGAGTCCAGCTTTAGATTCCGATGCTTCACTTCAGTTTTACTGTATCCCTTGGACCTTCTTTTTGACGATGAAACACAGTAATTGCATCCGAATTTAATACACAAGGCAGAAAGCCGACTTAAGTACAAGAGGGCTGACGCTCCAACTTTCTATGAACTCAACCTCTCCAGTGAGTCCAGTTTTTGATTCCGATGCTTCACTTTAGCTTTACTGTATCCCTTGGACCTTCTTATTGACGATGAAACACAGAAATTGCATCCGAATTTAATTAACAAGGCACAATGCCGACTTAAGTACAAGAGGACTGACACTCTAACTTTCTACGATTTGAACCTCTCCTGTGAGTCCAGTCATACATTCCGATGCTTCACTTCAGGTTTACTGTATCTATTGGACCTTCTTATTGACGATGAAACACAGAAATTGCATCCGAATTTTAAACAAAAGGCACAATACCGACTTATGTACAAGAGGACTGACACTCAAACTTTCTATGAACTCAACCTCTCCTGTGAGTCCAGTTTTAGATTAGGGTGCTTCACTTCAGGTTTACTATATCCCTTGGACCTTCTTATTGACGATGAAACACAGAAATTGCATTCGAATTTAATACAAAAGGCACAATGCCGACTTAAGTATAAGAGGACTGACACTCTAACTTTGTATGATTTGAACATCTCCTGTGAGTCCAGTTTTAGATTCCGATGCTTCACTTCAGGTTTACTGTATCCATTGGACCTCATTTTGTCGATGCAACACAGAAATTGCATCCGAATTTAATACATAAGTCACAATGCCGACATAAGTACAAGAGGACTGACAATCTTTCTATGATTTGAACCTCTCCAGTGAGTCCAGTTTTAGATTCCAATGCTTCACTTCAGGTTTACTGTATCCCTTGGACCTTCTTATTGACGATGAAACACAGAAATTGCATCCGAAATTAATACAAAAGGAACAATGCCGACTTAAGTACAAGACGACTGACAATCTTTCTATGATTTGAACCTCTCCAGTGAGTCCAGTTTTAGATTCCAATGCTTCACTCCAGGTTTACTGTATCCCTTGGACCTTCTTATTGACGATGAAACACAGAAATTGCATCCGAATTTAATACTAAAGGCACAACGCCGACTTCAGTACAAGAGGACTGACACTCTAACTTTCTATGAGTTCAACCTCTCCTGTGAGTCCTGTTTTAGATTCCGATGCTTCACTCCAGGTTTACTGTATCCCTTGGACCTTCTTATTGACGATGAAACACAGAAATTGCATCCGAATTTAATACAAAAGGCACAATGTCGTCTTAAGTACAAGAGGACTGACACTCTAACTTTCCATGATTTAAACCTCTCCTGTGAGTCCAGTTTTAGATTCCGATGCTTCACTTCAGGTTTACTGAATCCCTTGGACTTCTTATTGACGAGGAAACACAGAAATTGCATCCAAATTTAATACAAAAGGAACAACGCCGACTTAAGTACGAGAGGATTGATACTCTAACTTTTCATGATTTGAACCTCTCCTGTGAGTCCAGTTTTAGATTCCGATGCTTTACTTCAGGCTTACTGTATACCTTGGACCTTCTTATTGACGATGAAACACAGAAATTGCTTCCGAATTTAATACAAAAGGCACAATGCCGACTTAAATACAAGAGGACAGACACTCTAACTTTCTATGATTTGAACCTCTCCTGTGAGTCCAGCTTTAGATTCCGATGCTTCACTTCAGTTTTACTGTATCCCTTGGACCTTCTTTTTGACGATGAAACACAGAAATTGCATCCGAATGTAATACACAAGGCAGAAAGCCGACTTAAGTACAAGAGGACTGACGCTCCAACTTTCTATGAACTCAACCTCTCCAGTGAGTCCAGTTTTAGATTCCGATGCTTCACTTCAGCTTTACTGTATCCCTTGGACCTTCTTATTGACGATGAAACACAGAAATTGCATCCGAATTTAATACAAAAGGCACAATGCCGACATAAGCACAAGAGAACTGACACTTTAATTTTCTATGATTTGAACCTCTCCTATGAGTCCAGTTTTAGATTAGGATGCTTCACTTCAGGTTTACTGTATACCTTGGACCTTCTTATTGACGATGAAACACAGAAATTGCATTCGAATTTAATACAAAAACGTCACAATGCCGACTTCAGTACAAGAGGACTGACACTCTAATTTTGTATGATTTGAACATCTTCTGTGAGTCCAGTTTTAGATTCTGATGCTTCCCTTCAGGTTTACCTTATCTCTTGGACCTTCTTATTGACGATGAAACACAGAAATTTCATTCGAATTTAATACAAAAGGCACAATTCCGACATAAGTATAAGAGGACTGACACTCTAACTTTGTATGATATGAACATCTCCTGTGAGTCCAGTATTAGATTCCGATGCTTCACTTCAGGGTTACCGTATCCCTTGGACCTTCTTATTAACGATGAAACACAGAAATCCCATCGGAATTAAATACTAAAGGCTCAATGCCGACTTCAGTACAAGAGGACTGACACTCTAACTTTCTATGATTTGAACCTCTCCTGTGAGGCATGTTTTAGATTCCGATGCTTCACTTCAGGTTTACTGTATCCCTTGGACCTTCTTATTGACGATGAAACGCAGACATTGCATCCGAATTTAATACAAAAGGCACAATGCCGACTTAAGTACAAGAGGACTGGCAATCTTTCTATGATTTGAACCTCTCCTGTGAGTCCAGTTTTAGATTCCGATGCTTCACTTCAGGTTTACTGTATCCCTTGGACCTTTTTATTGACGATGAAACACAGAAATTGCATCCGAATTTAATACAAAAGGCACAATACCGACTTAAGAACAAGAGGACTGACACTCTAACTTTGTATGATTTGAACATCTCCTGTGAGTCCAGTATTAGATTCCGATGCTTCACTTCAGGTTTACCGTATCCCTTGGACCTTCTTATTAACGATGAAACACAGAAATCCCATCGGAATTAAATACTAAAGGCTCAATGCCGACTTCAGTACAAGAGGACTGACACTCTAACTTTCGATGATTTGAACCTCTCCTGTGAGTCATGTTTTAGATTCCGATGCTTCACTTCAGGTTTACTGTATCCCTTGGACCTTCTTATTGACGATGAAACACAGACATTGCATCCGAATTTAATACAAAAGGCACAATGCCGACTTAAGTACAAGAGGACTGACAATCTTTCTATGATTTGAACCTCTCCTGTGAGTCCAGTTTTAGATTCCGATGCTTCAATTCAGGTTTACTGTATCCCTTGGACCTTTTTATTGACGATGAAACACAGAAATTGCATCCGAATTTAATACAAAAGGCACAATGCCGACTTAAGTACAAGAGGACTGACAATCTTTCTATGATTTGAACCTCTCCTGTGAGTCCAGTTTTAGATTCCGATGCTTCACTTCAGGTTTACTGTATCGCTTGGAACTTCTTATTGACGAAGAAACACAGAAATTGCATCCGAATGTAATATACAAGGCTCAATGCCGACTTCAGTACAAGAGGACTGACACTCTAACTTTCGATGATTTGAACCTCTCCTGTGAGTCATGTTTTAGATTCCGATGCTTCACTTCAGGTTTACTGTATCCCTTGGACCTTCTTATTGACGATGAAACACAGAAATTGCATACGAATTTTAAACAAAAGGCACAATACCGACTTAAGTACAAGAGGACTGACACTCTAACTTTCAATGAACTCAACCTCTCCTGTGAGTCCAGTTTTAGATTAGGGTGCTTCACTTCAGGGTTACTGTATCCCTTGGACCTTCTTATCGACGATGAAACACAGAAATTGCATTCGAATTTAATACAAAAAGCACAATGCCGACTTAAGTATAAGAGGACTGACACTCTAACTTTTCATGATTTGAACCTCTCCTGTGAGTCCAGTTTTACATTCCGATACTTCACTTCAGGCTTACTGTATACCTTGGACCTTCTTATTGACGATGAAACCGGGAAATTGCATCCGAAATTAATACAAAAGGCACAATGCCGACTTATGAACAAGAGGACTGACACTCTAACCTTCTTCGATTTGAACCTTCCCTGTGGGTCCAGTTTTAGATTCCGATGCATCTCGTCAGGTTTACAGTACCCCTTGGACCATCTTATTGACAATGAAACACAGAAATTGCTTCCAAATTTAATACAAAAGGCACAATGCCGACTTAAATACAGGAGGACAGACACTCTAACTTTCTATGATTTGAACCTCTCCTGTGAGTCCAGCTTTAGATTCCGATGCTTCACTTCAGGTTTACTGTATCCTTTGGACCTTCTTATTGACGATGAAACACAGAAATTGCATCCGAAAGTAATACACAAGGCAGAATGCCGACTTAAGTACAAGAGGACTGACGCTCCAACTTTCTATGAACTCAACCTCTCCAGTGAGTCCAGTTTTAGATTCCGATGCTTCACTTCAGCTTTACTGTATCCCTTGGACCTTCTTATTGACGATGAAACACAGAAATTGCATCCGAATTTAATTAACAAGGCATAATGCCGACTTAAGTACAAGAGGACTGACACTCTAACTTTCTACGATTTGAACCTCTTCTGTGAGTCCAGTCATATATTCAGATGCTTCACTTCAGGTTTACTGTATCCATTGGACCTTCTTATTGACGATGAAACACAGAAATTGCATCCGAATTTTAAACAAAAGGCACAATACCGACTTAAGTACAAGAGGACTGACACTCTAACTTTCTATGAACTCAACCTCTCCTGTGAGTCCAGTTTTAGATTAGGGTGCTTCACTTCAGGTTTACTGTATCCCTTGGACCTTCTTATTGACGATGAAACACAGAAATTGCATTCGAATTTAATACAAAAGGCACAATGCCGACTTAAGTATAAGAGGACTGACACTCTACCTTTGTATGATTTTAACATCTCCTGTGAGTCCAGTTTTAGATTCCGATGCTTCACTTCAGGTTTACCGTATCCCTTGGACCTTCTTATTAACGATGAAACACAGAAATTGCATCCGAATTTAATACAAAAGGCACAATGTCGACTTAAGTACGAGAGGACTGACACTCTTACTTTCCATGACTTAAACCTCTCCTGTGAGTCCAGTTTTAGATTCCGATGCTTCACTTCAGGTTTACTGAATCCCTTGGACCTTCTTATTGACGAGGAAACACCGAAATTGCATCCAAATTTAATACAAAAGGCACAATGCCGACTTAAGTACAAGAGGACTGACAATCTTTCTATGAATTGAACCTCTCCAGTGAGTCCAGTTTTAGATTCCAATGCTTCACTTCAGGTTTACTGTATCCCATTTACCTTCTTATTGACGATGCAACACAGAAATGGCATCCGAATTGAATACAAAAGGCACAATGCCGTCTTAAGTACAAGAGGTCTGACACTCTAAATTTGTATGATTTGAACATCTCCTGTGAGTCCAATTTTAGATTCCGGTGCTTCACTTCAGGTTTACTGTATCCCTTGGAACTTCTTATTAACGATGATACACAGAAGTTCAATCGGAATTAAATACTAAAGGCACAACGCCGACTTCAGTACAAGAGGACTGACACTCTAACTTTCTATGAGTTCAACCTCTCCAGTGAGTCATGTTTTAGATTCCGATGCTTCACTCCAGGTTTACTGTATCCCTTGGACCTTCTTATTGACGATGAAACACAGAAATTGCATCCGCATTTAATACAAAAGGCACAATGTCGACTTAAGTACGAGAGGACTGACACTCTAACTTTCGATGACTTAAACCTCTCCTGTGAGTCCAGTTTTAGATTCCGATGCTTCACTTCAGGTTTACTGAATCCCTTGGACCTTCTTATTGACGAGGAAACACCGAAATTGCATCCAAATTTAATACAAAGGGAACAATGCCGACTTATGTACAAGAGGACTGACACTCTAACTTTCGATGATTTGAACGTCTCCTGTGAGTCCAGTTTTAGATTCCGATGCTTCACTTCAAGTTTACTGTATCCCTTGGACCTTCTTATTGACGATGAAACACAGAAATTGCATTCGAATTTAATACAAAAGTCACAATGCCGGCTTATGTACAAGAGGACTGACACTCTAACCTTCTTTGATTTGAACCTCCCCTGTGGGTCCGGTTTTAAATTCCGATGCATCTCGTCAGGTTTACTGTACCCCTTGGACCATCTTATTGAAGATGAAACACAGAAATAGCTTCCGAAATTAATACAAAAGGCACAATGCCGACTTAAATACAAGAGGACAGACACTCTAACTTTGTATGATTTGAACCTCTCCTGTGAGTCCAGCTTTAGATTCCGATGCTTCACTTCAGGTTTACTGTATCGCTAGGACCTTCTTACTGACGATGAAACACAGAAATTGCATTCGAATTTAATACAAAAGGCACAATGCCGACTTACGTACAAGAGGACTGACACTGTAACCTTCTTTGGTTTGAACCTCCCCTGTGGGTCCGGTTTTAAATTCCGATGCATCTCGTCAGGTTTACTGTACCCCTTGGACCATCTTATTGACGATGAAACACAGAAATTGCATCCGAATTTAATACAAAAGGCACAATGTCGACTTAAGTACGAGAGGACTGACACTCTAACTTTCCATGACTTAAACCTCTCCTGTGAGTCCAGTTTTAGATTCCGATGCTTCACTTCAGGTTTACTGAATCCCTTGGACATTCTTATTGACGAAGAAACACAGAAATTGCATCCGAATGTAATACACAAGGCACAGTGCCGACTTAAGTACAAGAGGACTGACGCTCCAACTTTCTATGAACTCAACCTCTCCAGTGACTCCAGTTTTAGATTCCGATGCTTCAATTCAGGTTTACTGTATCCCTTGGACCTTCTTATTGACGATGAAACACAGAAATTGCATCCGAATTTAATACAAAAGGCACAATGCCGTCATAAGCACAAGAGGACTGACACTCTAATTTTCTTTGATTTGAACCTCTCCTATGAGTCCAGTTTTAGATTAGGATGCTTCACTTCAGGTTTACTGTATCCCTTGGACCTTCTTATTGACGATGAAACACAGAAATTGCATTCGAATTTAATACAAAAGGCACAATGCCGACTTCAGTACAAGGGGACTGACACTCTAACTTTGTATGATTTGAACATCTTCTGTGAGTCCAGTTTTAGATTCCGATGCTTCACTTCAGGTTTACCGTATCCCTTGGACCATCTTATTAACGATGAAACACGGAAATTCCATCGGAATTTAATACTAAAGGCACAAAGCCGACTTAAGTACAAGAGGACTGACACTCCCTCTATGATTTGAACCTCTTCTGTGAGTCCAGTTTTAGATTCCGATGCTTCACTTCAGGTTTACTGTATCCCTTGGACCTTCTTATTGACGATGAAACACAGAAATTGCATCCGATTTTAATACAAAAGGCACAATGGAGACTTAAGTACGAGAGGAATGACACTCTAACTTTTCATGATTTGAACCTCTCCTGTGAGTCCAGTATTAGATTCCGATGCTTCACTTCAGGCTTACGGCATCCCTTGGACCTTCTTATTGACGATGAAACACAGATTTATTGCATCCGATTGTAATACAACAGGCACAATGCCGACTTATGTACAAGAGGACTGACACTCTAACTTTCTATGATTTGAACCACTCCTGTGAGTCCAGTTTTATATTCCGATGCTTCTCTTCAGGTTTACTGTATCCCTTGGACCTTCTTATTGACGATGAAACACAGAAATTGCATCCGATTTTAATACAAAAGGCACAATGCCGACTTAAGTACAAGAGGAATGACACTCTAACTTTCTATGATTTGAACCTCTCCTGTGAGTCTAGTTTTAGATTCCGATGGTTCACTTAAGGTTTATTGTATACCTTGGACCTTCTTATTGACGATGAAACACAGAAATTGCATCTGAATTTAATACCAAAGGCAGAATGCCGACTTAAGTACAAGAGGCCTGATACGCTAACTATGTATGATTTGAACCTCTCTTGTGAGTGCAGTTATGGATTCCGATGCTTCACTTCAGGTTTACTGTATCCGTTGGACTTTCTTATTGACGATGAAACACAGAAATTGCATACGAATTTTAAACAAAAGGCACAATACCGACTTAAGTACAAGAGGACTGACACTCTAACTTTCAATGAACTCAACCACTCCTGTGAGTCCAGTTTTAGATTAGGGTGTTTCACTTCAGGTTTACTGTATCCCTTGGACCTTCTTATCGACGATGAAATACAGAAATTGCATTCGAATTTAATACAAAAAGCACAATGCCGACTTAAGTGTAAGAGGACTGACACTCTAACTTTTCATGATTTGAACCTCTCCTGTGAGTCCAGTTTTACATTCCGATACTTCACTTCAGGCTTACTGTATACCTTGGACCTTCTTATTGACGATGAAACCGGGAAATTGCATCCGAAATTAATACAAAAGGCACAATGCCGACTTATGAACAAGAGGACTGACACTCTAACCTTCTTCGATTTGAACCTTCCCTGTGGGTCCAGTTTTAGATTCCGATGCATCTCGTCAGGTTTACAGTACCCCTTGGACCATCTTATTGACAATGAAACACAGAAATTGCTTCCAAATTTAATACAAAAGGCACAATGCCGACTTAAATACAGGAGGACAGACACTCTAACTTTCTATGATTTGAACCTCTCCTGTGAGTCCAGCTTTAGATTCCGATGCTTCACTTCAGGTTTACTGTATCCTTTGGACCTTCTTATTGACGATGAAACACAGAAATTGCATCCGAAAGTAATACACAAGGCAGAATGCCGACTTAAGTACAAGAGGACTGACGCTCCAACTTTCTATGAACTCAACCTCTCCAGTGAGTCCAGTTTTAGATTCCGATGCTTCACTTCAGCTTTACTGTATCCCTTGGACCTTCTTATTGACGATGAAACACAGAAATTGCATCCGAATTTAATTAACAAGGCATAATGCCGACTTAAGAACAAGAGGACTGACACTCTAACTTTCTACGATTTGAACCTCTTCTGTGAGTCCAGTCATACATTCAGATGCTTCACTTCAGGTTTACTGTATCCATTGAACCTTCTTATTGACGATGAAACACAGAAATTGCATCCGAATTTTAAACAAAAGGCACAATACCGACTTAAGTACAAGAGGACTGACACTCTAACTTTCTATGAACTCAACCTCTCCTGTGAGTCCAGTTTTAGATTAGGGTGCTTCACTTCAGGTTTACTGTATCCCTTGGACCTTCTTATTGACGATGAAACACAGAAATTGCATTCGAATTTAATACAAAAGGCACAATGCCGACTTAAGTATAAGAGGACTGACACTCTACCTTTGTATGATTTGAACATATCCTGTGAGTCCAGTTTTAGATTCCGATGCTTCACTTCAGGTTTACCGTATCCCTTGGACCTTCTTATTAACGATGAAACACAGAAATTGCATCCGAATTTAATACAAAAGGCACAATGTCGACTTAAGTACGAGAGGACTGACACTCTAACTTTCCATGACTTAAACCTCTCCTGTGAGTCCAGTTTTAGATTCCGATGCTTCACTTCAGGTTTACTGAATCCCTTGGACCTTCTTATTGACGAGGAAACACCGAAATTGCATCCAAATTTAATACAAAAGGCACAATGCCGACTTAAGTACAAGAGGACTGACAATCTTTCTATGAATTGAACCTCTCCAGGGAGTCCAGTTTTAGATTCCAATGCTTCACTTCAGGTTTACTGTATCCCATTTACCTTCTTATTGACGATGCAACACAGAAATAGCATCCGAATTGAATACAAAAGGCACAATGCCGTCTTAAGTACAATAGGTCTGACACTCTAAATTTGTATGATTTGAACATCTCCTGTGAGTCCAATTTTAGATTCCGATGCTTCACTTCAGGTTTACTGTATCCCTTGGAACTTCTTATTAACGATGATACACAGAAGTTCCATCGGAATTAAATACTAAAGGCACAACGCCGACTTCAGTACAAGAGGACTGACACTCTAACTTTGTATGATTTGAACCTCTCCTGTGAGTCCAGCTTTAGATTCCGATGCTTCACTTCAGGTTTACTGTATCGCTAGGACCTTCTTACTGACGATGAAACACAGAAATTGCATTCGAATTTAATGAAAAAGGCACAATGCCGACTTACGTACAAGAGGACTGACACTGTAACCTTCTTTGGTTTGAACCTCCCCTGTGGGTCCGGTTTTAAATTCCGATGCATCTCGTCAGGTTTACTGTACCCCTTGGACCATCTTATTGACGATGAAACACAGAAATTGCATCCGAATTTAATACAAAAGGCACAATGTCGACTTAAGTACGAGAGGACTGACACTCTAACTTTCCATGACTTAAACCTATCCTGTGAGTCCAGTTTTAGATTCCGATGCTTCACTTCAGGTTTACTGAATCCCTTGGACATTCTTATTGACGAAGAAACACAGAAATTGCATCCGAATGTAATACACAATGCACAGTGCCGACTTAAGTACAAGAGGACTGACGCTCCAACTTTCTATGAACTCAACCTCTCCAGTGACTCCAGTTTTAGATTCCGATGCTTCAATTCAGGTTTACTGTATCCCTTGGACCTTCTTATTGACGATGAAACACAGAAATTGCATCCGAATTTAATACAAAAGGCACAATGCCGTCATAAGCACAAGAGGACTGACACTCTAATTTTCTTTGATTTGAACCTCTCCTATGAGTCCAGTTTTAGATTAGGATGCTTCACTTCAGGTTTACTGTATCCCTTGGACCTTCTTATTGACGATGAAACACAGAAATTGCATTCGAATTTAATACAAAAGGCACAATGCCGACTTCAGTACAAGGGGACTGACACTCTAACTTTGTATGATTTGAACATCTTCTGTGAGTCCAGTTTTAGATTCCGATGCTTCACTTCAGGTTTACCGTATCCCTTGGACCATCTTATTAACGATGAAACACGGAAATTCCATCGGAATTTAATACTAAAGGCACAAAGCCGACTTTAGTACAAGAGGACTGACACTCCCTCTATGATTTGAACCTCTTCTGTGAGTCCAGTTTTAGATTCCGATGCTTCACTTCAGGTTTACTGTATCCATTTTACCTTCTTATTTACGATGCAACATAGAAATTGCATTCGAATTGAATACAAACGGCACAATGCCGACTCAAGTACAAGAGAACTGACACTCTAACTTTGAATGATTTGAACCTCTCCTGTGAGTCCAGTTTTAGATTCCGATTCTTCACTTCAGGTTTAGTGTATCCCTTGGACCTTCCTATTGACGAGGAAACACAGAAATTGCATCCGAATTTAATACAAAAGGCACAATGCAGGCTTAAGTACGAGAGGAATGACACTCTAACTTTTCATGATTTGAACCTCTCCTGTGAGTCCAGTATTAGATTCCGATGCTTCACTTCAGGCTTACGGCATCCCTTGGACCTTCTTATTGACGATGAAACACAGATTTATTGCATCCGAATGTAATACAACAGGCACAATGCCGACTTATGTACAAGAGGACTGACACTCTAACTTTCTATGATTTGAACCACTCCTGTGAGTCCAGTTTTAAATTCCGATGCTTCACTTCAGGTTTACTGTATCCCTTGGACCTTCTTATTGACGATGAGACACAGAAATTGCATCCGATTTTAATACAAAAGGCACAATGCCGACTTAAGTACAAGAGGAATGACACTCTAACTTTCTATGATTTGAACCTCTCCTGTGAGTCTAGTTTTAGATTCCGATGGTTCACTTAAGGTTTATTGTATACCTTGGACCTTCTTATTGACGATGAAACACAGAAATTGCATCTGAATTTAATACCAAAGGCAGAATGCCGACTTAAGTACAAGAGGCCTGATACGCTAACTATGTATGATTTGAACCTCTCTTGTGAGTGCAGTTATAGATTCCGATGCTTCACTTCAGGTTTACTGTATCCGTTGGACTTTCATATTGACGATGAAACACAGAAAGTGCATCCGAACTTAATACAAAAGGCACAATGCCGACTTATGTACAAGAGGACTGACACTCTGACTTTCTTTGATTTGAACCTCCCCTGTGGGTCCAGTTTTAGATTCCGATGCATCTCGTCAGGTTTACTGTACCCCTTGGACCATCATGTTGACGATGAAACACAGAAATTGCTTCGGAATTAAATACAAAAGGCACAATGCCGACTTAAATACAATAGGACTGACACTCTAACTTTCTATGATTTGAATCTCTCCTGTGAGTCCAGACTTAGATTCCGATGCTTCACTTCAGGTTTACTGTATCCCTTGGACCTTCTTATTGACGATGAATCACAGAAATTGCATCCGAATGTAATACAAAAGGCACAATACCGACCTAAGTACAAGAGAACTGACACTCTAACTGTCTATGAACTCAACCTCTCCAGTGAGTCCAGTTTTAGATTCCGATGCTTCACTTCAGGTTTACTGTATCCCTTGGACCTTCTTATTGACGATGCAACACAGAAATTGCATCCGAATTTAATACAAAAGGCACAATGCCGACATAAGCACAAGAGGACTGACACTCTAATTTTCTATGATTTGAACCTCTCCTATGAGTCCAGTTTTAGATTAGGATGCTTCACTTCAGGTTTACTGTATCCCTTGGACCTTCTTATTGACGATGAAATACAGAAATTGCATTCGAATTTAATACAAAAGGCACAATGCCGACTTAAGTAAAAGAGGACTGACACTCTTCCTATGATTTGAACCTCTTCTGTGAGTCCAGTTTTAGATTCCGATATTCACTTCAGGTTTACTGTATCCCTTTTACCTACTTATTGACGATGCAACACAGAAATTGCATCCGAATTGAATACAAAAGGCACAATGCCGACTTAAGTACAAGGGGACTGACACTCTAACGTTCTATGATTTGAACCTCCCCTGTGGGTCCAGTTTTAGATTCCGATGCATCTCGTCAGGTTTACTGTACCCCTTGGACCATCTTATTGACGATGAAACACAGAAATTGCTTCCGAATTTAATACAAAAGGCACAATGCCGACATAAGTACAAGAGGGCTGACACTCTAATTTTCTGTGATTTGAACCTCTCCCATGAGTCCAGTTTTAGATTCCGATGCCTCACTTCAGGTTTACTGTATCCCTTGGACCATCTTATTGACGATGAAACACAGAAATTGCGTCCGAATTTAATACAAAAGGCACAATGCCGACTTAAATACAAGAGGACAGACACTCTAACTTTCTATGACTTGAACCTCTCCTGTGAGTCCAGCTTTAGATTCCGATGCTTCACTTCAGGTTTAATGTATCCCTTGGACCTTCTTATTGACGATGAAACACAGAAATTGCATCCGAATGTAATACACAAGGCAGAATGCCGACATAAGTACAAGAGGACTGACGCTCCAACTTTCTATGAACTCAACCTCTCCAGTGAGTCCAGTTTTAGATTCCGATGCTTCACTTCACCTTTACTGTATCCCTTGGACCTTCTTATTGACGATGAAACACAGAAATTGCATCCGAATTTAATTAACAAGGCACAATGCCGACTTAAGTACAAGAGGACTGACACTCTAACTTTCTACGATTTGAACCTCTTCTGTGAGTCCAGTCATACATTCCGATGCTTCACTTCAGGTTTACTGTATCCATTGGACCTTCTTATTGACGATGAAACACAGAAATTGCATCCGAATTTTAAACAAAAGGCACAATACCGACTTAAGTACAGGAGGACTGACACTCTAACTTTCTATGAACTCAACCTCTCCTGTGAGTCCAGTTTTAGATTAGGGTGCTTCACTTCGGGTTTACTGTATCCCTTGCACCTTCTTATCGACGATGAAACACAGAAATTGCATTCGAATTTTATACAAAAGCCACAATGCCGACTTAAGTATAAGGGGACTGACACTCTAAATTTGTATGATTTGAACATCTCCTGTGAGTCCAATTTTAGATTCCGATGCTTCACTTCAGGTTTACTGTAACCCTTGGACCTTCTTATTAACGATGAAACAAAGAAGTTCCATCGGAATTAAATACTAAAGGCACAACGCCGACTTCAGTACAAGAGGACTGACACTCTAACTTTCAATGAGTTCCATCTCTCCTGTGAGTCCTGTTTTAGATTCCGATGCTTCACTTCAGGTTTACTGTATCCCTTCCACCTTCTTATTTACGATGAAACACAGAAATTGCATCCGAATTTAATACAAAAGGCACAATGCCGACTTAAGTACAAGAGGACTGACACTCTAACTTTCCATGATTTGAACCTCTCCTGTGAGTCCAGTTTTAGATTCCGATGCTTCACATCAGGTTTACTGTATCCCTTGGACCTTCTTATTGACGATGAAACACAGAAATTGCATCCGAAATTAATACAAAAGGCACAATGCCGACTTATGAACAAGAGGACTGACACTCTAACCTTCTTCGATTTGAACCTCCCCGGTGGGTTCAGTTTTAGATTCCGATGCATCTCGTCAGGTTTACTGTACCCCTTGGACCATCTTAGTGACAATGAAACACAGAAATTGCTTCCGAATTTAATACAAAAGGCACAATGCCGACTTAAATACAGGAGGACAGACATTCTAACTTTCTATGATTTGAACCTCTCCTGTGAGTCCAGCTTTAGATTCCGATGCTTCACTTCAGGTTTACTGTATCCTTTGGACCTTCTTATTGACGATGAAACACAGAAATTGCATCCGAAAGTAATACACAAGGCAGAATGCCGACTTAAGTACAAGAGGACTGACGCTCCAACTTTCTATGAACTCAACCTCTCCAGTGAGTCCAGTTTTAGATTCCGATGCTTCACTTAAGCTTTACTGTATCCCTTGGACCTTCTTATTGACGATGAAACACAGAAATTGCATCCGAATTTAATTGACAAGGCATAATGCCGACTTAAGTACAAGAGGACTGACACTCTAACTTTCTACGATTTGAACCTCTTCTGTGAGTCCAGTCATACATTCCGATGCTTCACTTCAGGTTTACTGTATCCATTGGACCTTCTTATTGACGATGAAACACAGAAATTGCATCCGAATTTTAAACAAAAGGCACAATACCGACTTAAGTACAAGAGGATTGATACTCTAACTTTCTATGAACTCAACCTCTCCTGTGAGTCCAGTTTTAGATTAGGGTGCTTCACTTCATTTTTACTGTATCCCTTGGACCTTCTTCTTGACGATGAAACACAGAAATTGCATTCGAATTTAATACAAAAGGCACAATGCCGACTTAAGTATAAGAGGACTGACACTCTACCTTTGTATCATTTGAATATCTCCTGTGAGTCCAGTTTTAGATTCCGATGCTTCACTTCAAGTTTACCATATCCCTTGGACCTTCTTATTAACGATGAAACACAGAAATTCCATCGGAATTAAATACTAAAGGCTCAATGCCGACTTCAGTACAAGAGGACTGACACTCTAACTATCTATGATTTGAACCTCTCCTGTGAGTCATGTTTTAGATTCTGATGCTTCACTTCAGGTTTACTGTATCCATTGGACCTTCTTATTGTCGATGAAACACAGAAATTGAATCCGAATTTAATACAAAAGGCACAATGCCGACTTAAGTACAAGAGGACTGACAATCTTTCTATGATTTGAACCTCTCCAGTGAGTCCAGTTTTAGATTCCAATGCTTCACTTCAGGTTTACTGTATCCCTTTTACCTTCTTATTGACGATGCAACACAGAAATAGCATTGGAATTGAATACAAAAAGCACAATGCCGTCTTAAGTACAAGAGGACTGACACTCTAAATTTGTATGATTTGAACATCTCCTGTGATTCCAATTTTAGATTCCGATGCTTCACTTCAGGTTTACTGTATCCCTTGGACCTTATTATTAACGATGAAACACAGAAGTTCCATCGGAATTAAATACTAAAGGCACAACGCCGACTTCAGTACAAGAGGACCGACACTCTAACTTTCTATGAGTTCAACCTCTCCTGTGAGTCATGTTTCAGATTCCGATGCTTCACTCCAGGTTTACTGTATCCCTTGGACCTTCTTATTGACGATGAAACACAGAAATTGCATTCGAATTTAATACAAAAGTCACAATGCCGACTTATGTACAAGAGGACTGACACTCTAACCTTCTTTGATTTGAACCTCCCCTGTGGGTCCAGTTTTAAATTCCGATGCATCTCGTCAGGTTTACTGTACCCCTTGGCCCATCTTATTGAAGATGAAACACAGAAATTGCTTCCGAATTTAATACAAAAGGCACAATGCCGACTTAAATACAAGAGGACTGACACTCTAACTTTGAATGATTTGAACCTCTCCTGTGAGTCCAGTTTTAGATTCCGATGCTCCACTTCAGGTTTACTGTATCCCTTGGACCTTCTTATTGACGATGAAACACAGAAATTGCATTTGAATTTAATACAAAAGGCACAATGCCGACATCAGTACAAGAGGACTGACACTCTACCTTTGTATGATTTGAACATCTCCTGTTAGTCCAGTTTTAGATTCCGATGCTCCACTTCAGGTTTACCGTATCCCTTGGACCATCTTATTAACGATGAAAAACAGAAATTCCATCGGAATTAAATACTAAAGGCACAATGCCGACATCAGTACAAGAGGGCTGACACTCTAATTTTCTATGATTTGAACCCCTTCTGTGAGTCCTGTTTTAGATTCCGATGCTTCACTTCAGGTTTACTGTATCCCTTGGACCTTCTTATTGACGATGAAACACTGAAACTGCATCCGAATTTAATACAAAAGGCACAATGCCGACTTAAGTACAAGAGGACTGACACTCTTCCTATGATTTGAACCTCTTCTGTGAGTCCAGTTTTAGATTCCGATGCTTCACTTCAGGTTCACTGCATCCCTTTTACCTACTTATTGACGATGCAACACAGAAATTGCATCCGAATTGAGTACGAAACGCACAATGCCGACTTAAGTACAAGAGGACTGACACTCTAACGTTCTATGATTTGAACATCTCCTGTGAGTCCAGTTTTAGATTCCGATGCTTCACTTCGGGTTTACAGTATCACTTGCACCTTCTTATTAATGATGAAACACAGAAATACCATCGGAATTAAATACTATATGCACAACGCCGAATTCAGTACATGAGGACTGACACTCTAACTTTCTATGAGTTCAACCTCTCCTGTGAGTCCTGTTTTAGATTCCGATGCTTTACTTCTGGTTAACTGTATCCCTTGGACCTTCTTATTGACGATGAAACACAGAAATTGCATCCGAATTTAATACAAAAGCACAATGCCGACTGCAGTACAAGAGGACTGACACACTAACTTTCTATGATTTGAACCTCTCCTGTGAGTCCAGTTTTAGATTCCGATGCTTCACTTCAGGTATACTGTATCCCTTGGACCATCTTATTGACGATGAAACACAGAAATTGCGTCCGAATTTAATACAAAAGGCACAATGCCGACTTAAGTACAAGAGGACTGACACTCTAAATTCCTATGATTTGAACCTCCCCTGTGGGTCCAGTTTTAGATTCCGATGCTTTTCGTCAGGTTTATTGTACCCCTTGGACCATCTTATTGACGATGAAACACAGAAATTGCTTCCGAATTTTATACAAAAGGCACAATGCCGACTTAAATGCAAGAGGACTGACACTCTAACTTTCGATGAACTCAGTCTCTCCTGTGAGTCCAGTTTTAGATTCCGATACTTCACTTCAAGTTTACTGTATCCCTTGGACCTTCTTATTGTCGAAGAAACACAGAAATTGCATCCAAATTTAATACAAAAGGCACAATGCCGACATAAGTACAAGAGGGCTGACACTCTAATTTTCTATGATTTGAACCTCTCCCATGTGTCCAGTTTTAGATTCCGATGCTTCACTTCAGGTTTATTGTATCCTTTGGACCTTCTTATTGACGATGAAACACAGAAATTGCATCCGAATTTAATACAAAAGGCACAATGCCGAATTAAGTACAAGAGGACTGACACTCTTTCTATGATTTGAACCTCTCCTATGTGTCCAGTTTTAGATTACGATGCTTCACTTCAGGTTTACTGTATCCCTTGGAACTTCTTATTGACGATGAAACACAGTAATTGCATCCGAATTTAATACAAGAGGCACAATGCCGACTTAAGCACAAGGGACTGACACTTCAACTTACCATGATTTGAACCTCTCCTGTGAGTCCAGTTTAAGATTCCGATGCTTCGCTTCAGGTTTACTGTATCCCTTGGACCTTCTTGTTGACGATGTAACACAGAAATTGCATCGAATTTAATAGAAAAGGCACAATGCCGACTTAAGTACAAGAGGATTGACACCCTAACTTTCTATGATTAGAACCTGTCCTGTGAGTCCAGTTTTAGATTCCGATGCTTCACTTCAGATTTACTGTATCCCTTGGACCTTCGTATTGACGATGAAACACAGAAATTGCATCCGAATTTAATACAAAAGGCACAATGCCGACTTAAGTACAAGAGGACAGACATTCAAACTTTCTATGATTTGAACCTCTCCTGTGAGTCCAGTTTTAGATTCCGATGCTTCACTTCAGGTTTACTGTATCCCTTGGACCATCTTATTAACGATGAAACACAGAAATTAAATAGGAAGTAAATACTAAAGGCACAATGCCGACTTCAGTACAAGAGGACTAACACTCTAACTTTCTATGATTTGAACCTCTCCTGTGAGTCCTGTTTTATATTCCGATGCTTCACTTCAGGTTTACTGTATCCCTTGCACCTTCTTATTGTCGATGAAATACAGAAATTGCATCCGTATTGAATACAAAATGCACAATGCCGACTTAAAGACAAGGGACTGACACTTTCACTTACTATGATTTGAACCTCTCCTGTTAGTCCAGTTTTAGATTCCGATGCTTCGCTTCAGGTTTACTGTATCCCTTGGACCTTCTTGTTGACGATGTAACACAGAAATTGCATTGAATTTAATACAAAAGGCACAATGCCGACTTAAGTGCAAGAGGATTGGCACTCTAACTTTCTATGATTTGAACCTCTCCTGTGAGTCCAGTCTTGAATTACGATGCTTCACTTCATGTTTACTGTATCCCTTGGACCTTCTTATTGACGATAAAACACAGATCTTGCATCCGAATTTAATACAAAAGGCACAATACCGACTTAAGTACAAGAGGAGTGACACTCTAACTTTCTATGAACTCAACTCTCTCCAGTGAATCCAGTTTTAAATTCCGATGCTTCGCTTCAGGTTTACTGTATCCCTTGGACCTTCTTATTGACGATGAAACACAGAAATTGCATCCGAATTTAAAACAAAAGGCACAAGGCTGACATAAGTACAAGAGGTCTGACACTATAATTTTCTATGATTTGAACCTCTCCTATGAGTCTAGTTTTAGATTCCGATGCTTCACATCAGGTTTACTGTATCCCTTGGACCTTCTTAATGACGATGAAACACAGAAATTGCATCCGAAATTAATACAAAAGGCACAATGCCGACTTAAGTACAAGGGGACAGACATTCAAATTTTCTATGATTTGAACCTCTCCTGTGAGTCCAGTTTTAGATTCCGATGCTTCACTTCAGGTTTACTGTATCCCTTGGACCTTCTTGTTGACGATGTAACACAGAAATTGCATCGAATTTAATAGAGAAGGCACAATGCCGACTTAAGTACAAGAGGATTGACACCCTAACTTTCTATGATTAGAACCTGTCCTGTGAGTCCAGTTTTAGATTCCGATGCTTCACTTCAGATTTACTGTATCCCTTGGACCTTCGTATTGACGATGAAACACAGAAATTGCATCCGAATTTAATACAAAAGGCACAATGCCGACTTAAGTACAAGAGGACAGACATTCAAACTTTCTATGATTTGAACCTCTCCTGTGAGTCCAGTTTTAGATTCCGATGCTTCACTTCAGGTTTACTGTATCCCTTGGACCATCTTATTAACGATGAAACACAGAAATTAAATAGGAAGTAAATACTAAAGGCACAATGCCGACTTCAGTACAAGAGGACTAACACTCTAACTTTCTATGATTTGAACCTCTCCTGTGAGTCCTGTTTTATATTCCGATGCTTCACTTCACGTTTGCTGTACCCCTTGGACCTTCTAATTGACGATGAAACACAGAAATTGCATCCGAATTTAATACAAAAGGCACAATGCCGATTTATGAACAAGAGGACTGACGCTCTCTATATGATTTGAACCTCTACTGTGAGTCCAGTTTTAGATTCCGATGCTTCACTTCAGGTTTACTGTATCCCTTGCACCTTCTTATTGTCGATGAAATACAGAATTTGCATCCGTATTGAATACAAAATGCACAATGCCGACTTAAAGACAAGGGACTGACACTTTCACTTACTATGATTTGAACCTCTCCTGTTAGTCCAGTTTTAGATTCCGATGCTTCGCTTCAGGTTTACTGTATCCCTTGGACCTTCTTGTTGACGATGTAACACAGAAATTGCATTGAATTTAATACAAAAGGCACAATGCCGACTTAAGTGCAAGAGGATTGGCACTCTAACTTTCTATGATTTGAACCTCTCCTGTGAGTCCAGTCTTGAATTACGATGCTTCACTTCATGTTTACTGTATCCCTTGGACCTTCTTATTGACGATAAAACACAGATCTTGCATCCGAATTTAATACAAAAGGCACAATACCGACTTAAGTACAAGAGGAGTGACACTCTAACTTTCTATGAACTCAACTCTCTCCAGTGAATCCAGTTTTAAATTCCGATGCTTCGCTTCAGGTTTACTGTATCCCTTGGACCTTCTTATTGACGATGAAACACAGAAATTGCATCCGAATTTAAAACAAAAGGCACAAGGCTGACATAAGTACAAGAGGTCTGACACTATATATTTCTATGATTTGAACCTCTCCTATGAGTCTAGTTTTAGATTCCGATGCTTCACTTCAGGTTTGCTGTACCCCTTGGACCTTCTAATTGACGATGAAACACAGAAATTGCATCCGAATTTAATACAAAAGGCACAATGCCGATTTATGAACAAGAGGACTGACACTCTCTATATGATTTGAACCTCTACTGTGAGTCCAGTTTTAGATTCCGATGCTTCACTTCAGGTTTACTATATCCCTTTTACCTTCTTATTGACAATGCACCACAGAAATTGCATCCGATTTTAATACAAAGAGCTCAATGCAGACTTAAGTACAAGAGGACTGACACTCTAACTTTCTATGACTTGAACCCCTCCTGTGAGTCCAGTTTTAGATTCCGATGCTTCACTTCAGGTTTACTGTATCCCTTGCACCTTCTTATTGTCGATGAAATACAGAAATTGCATCCGTATTGAATACAAAAGGCACAATGCCGACTTAAAGACAAGGGACTGACACTTTAACTTACTATGATTTGAACCTCTCCTGTGAGTCCAGTTTTAGATTCCGATGCTTCGCTTCAGGTTTACTGTATCCCTTGTACCTTCTTGTTGACGATGTAACACAGAAATTGCATTGAATTTAATACAAAAGGCACAATGCCGACTTAAGTGCAAGAGGATTGGCACTCTAACTTTCTATGATTTGAACCTCTCCTGTGAGTCCAGTCTTGAATTCCGATGCTTCACTTCATGTTTACTGTATCCCTTGGACCTTCTTATTGACGATAAAACACAGATCTTGCATCCGAATTTAATACAAAAGGCACAATACCGACTTAAGTACAAGAGGAGTGACACTCTAACTTTCTATGAACTCAACTCCCTCCAGTGAATCCAGTTTTAAATTCCGATGCTTCGCTTCAGGTTTACTGTATCCCTTGGACCTTCTTATTGACGATGAAACACAGAAATTGCATCCGAATTTAAAACAAAAGGCACAAGGCTGACATAAGTACAAGAGGTCTGACACTATAATTTTCTATGATTTGAACCTCTCCTATGAGTCCAGTTTTAGATTCCGATGCTTCACATCAGGTTTACTGTATCTCTTGGACCTTCTTATTGACGATGAAACACAGAAATTGCATCCGAAATTAATACAAAAGGCACAATGCCGACTTAAGTACAAGAGGACAGACATTCAAACTTTCTATGATTTGAACCTCTCCTGTGAGTCCAGTTTTAGATTCCGATGCTTCACTTCAGGTTTACTGTATCCCTTGGACCTTCTTATTAACGATGAAACACAGAAATTAAATCGGAAGTAAATACTAAAGGCACAATGCCGACTTCAGTACAAGAGGACTAACACTCTAACTTTCTATGATTTGAACCTGTCCTGTGAGTCCTGTTTTAGATTCCGATGCTTCACTTCAGGTTTGCTGTACCCCTTGGACCTTCTAATTGACGATGAAACACAGAAATTGCATCCGAATTTAATACAAAAGGCGCAATGCCGATTTATGGACAAGAGGACTGACACTCTCTATATGATTTGAACCTCTACTGTGAGCCCAGTTTTAGATTCCGATGCTTCACTTCAGGTTTACTGTATCCCTTTTACCTTCTTATTGAGGATGCAACACAGAAATTGCATCCGAATTTAACACAGAGAGCTCAATGCAGACTTACGTACAAGAGGACTGACACTGTAACTTACTATGACTTGAACCCCTCCTTATAAGTCCAGTTTTAGATGCCGATGCTTCACTTCAGGTTTACTGTATCCCTTGGACCTTCTTATTGACGATGAAACACAGAAATTGCATCAGAATTTAATACAAAAGGCACTATGCCGACTTAAGTACAAGAGGACTGACACTCTAACTTTCTATGATTTGAACCTCTCCTGTGAGTCCTGTTTTAGATTCCGATGCTTCACTTCAGGTTTCCTGTATCCCTTGGACCTTCTTATTGACGATGAAACACAGAAATTGCATCAGAATTTAATACAAAAGGCACTATGCCGACTTAAGTACAAGAGGACTGACACTCTAACTTTCTATGATTTGAACCCCTCCTGTGGGTCCAGTTTTAGATTCCGATGCTTCACATCACGTTTACTGTATCCTTTGGACCTTCTTATTGACGATGAAACACAGATATTGCATTCGAATTTAATACAAAAGGCACAATGCCGACTTAAGTACAAGAGGACTGACACTCTAACTTTCTGTGATTTGAACCTCTGCTGTGAGTCCAGTTTTAGATTCCGATGCTTCACTTCAGGTTTACTGTACCCCTTGGACCTTCCTATTGACGATGAAACACAGATATTGCATTCGAATTTAATACAAAAATCACAATGCCGACATAAGTACAAGAGGACTGACACTCTAATTTTCTATGATTTGAACCTCTAGTATGAGTCCAGTTTTAGATTCCGATGCTTCACTTCAGGTTTACTGTATCCCTTGGACCTTCTTATTGACGATGAAACACAGAAATTGCATCCGAATTTAATACAAAAGGCACAATGCCGACTTAAGTACAAGAGGACTTACACTCTAACTTTGTATGATTTGAACATCTCCTACGAGTACAGTTTTAGATTCCGATGCTTCACTTCAGGTTTACTGTATCCCTTGGACCTTCTTATGAACGATGAAACAGAAATTCCATCGGAATTAAATACTAAAGGTGTAAGTAGGCTGTTTAGGTTTTTTTATTGGTAACGCCACCTCTGTATGAAAAGCACTGGCTGTGCTGTGTGTAATCTGTGGCTAGTTTGCATTGTTGTCTGCCATTGTAGTGTTAGGCAGCGGCAGCTGGATGTGAACAGCGCGTAGCGTTGCGCAGTTGGAGGTGAGCCGCCAGCAGTGGTGGATGTGGGGAGAGAGATGGCGGAGTTTTGAAATTTGTCATGAACTGCTATATTTATATATGATGATATCAAGGTAAATACATTGTTTGTTCTCCATTAATATCTTTCATTTGCTAACTATCCCGATCAGTAGTTAGTGCCTTCCATACTTTGATTCTTTTATTTAGCTGGCAGTAGTGGCGCTAACTGTATTGCAGTAGCTTGAGCAGCGAAGAGTTTTGTGAGGTAAGTGATTTGTGAAAGGTATAGTTTAATGTTAGTCAGGGCCATTCTTTTGTAGGGAATTTTGAAAGTCAGATTGCGTTACGCTAGCAAAATATTGTGTGTCAGTTTAAGCACAGATATGTATAATTGTTCAAAGGGGAGGTTTCATATGTCGACCCTTAGCCGAGGATACCTCACTGGAATCTTCTGATTTTTTCTTGTAGTTTGTGTAATTAGTGTAGCTATTGTTTATTGCTAGCGCGTAATTGTAGAGAGAATCTCCATTGTAGTTGCAGTCTTTCATTGTTGTACAGTAAAACAGTTGTGGCATGCATGGTGATTTGCACCAAGTATTTCGCAGCTGCAATTAACTAGATATTATTTTCAGTGCTATATTAATGTGTTCCCCTATTTTTCCTCTTCAAATTGTGTTTTTCTGTGTCGTCGTGTGAAATATTGTGACAATAATGGCGTGTGAAAAACGTAATATTAGGCTCCAATGTAAACTGAGAAATAATAGTGACGACGAGCGTAGCTTATCAGCACCACTGTGTAATGAATTAACTAATGTTCAAAGTAGTAATTTGGTAATTGTGCATAGGGAAATGGAGCGGGCGGCAAACAATGGCGTAGGCAGTGAAACAATTAGTGAACAGAGAAGCATTATCGATCGATCGCTCGGCAACAGCTCGCCTCAGGAATCCGAAATGACAGGACACAATTTCGCAAATACTGTAGATTCAGGTTTTGGGTTATCACCGTTTTCTCAAATAAGTCAAGACACATTTTCTGCTTGTCAAAATGTGAATGTTGCCGGTGCAAATGCACTGCCGAAAAGCGTAGAGAAACAGATTCCAGACACTAATACATTATTATTGCAATTAATGCAACAAATGGAACAAAATCAGAGACAAATGGGACAAAATCTTAAAAAGTTAGACACAATGGAACAAAATCAGAGACAAACACAGGATAAGCTTCAAAAGTTAGACACAATGGAACAACACCAGAGACAAACACAGCAACAGTTAGACGCAATGGAACAAAATCTTCACACCACGCTTGAACAAACACGTGAAGATATAACTACTGAGTTACATAACAACGAATCGAAATGTCAAAAAGTCTGTAATGACGTAAAAACACAAATTTGTGAGCATTTCCAACGTATTTTTTCGCGTCATGAAAATGCATTACAGAATCATGAAGCAGCCATAAAAGAACTGCAAACTATTGTTCATGAAAATCACAACACCTTGCAAGCTAAAATTGACTCAGTTGCATCTACCGATTCGGTTACGCAACTTGCAAAAACTCAAGAAAACTTGAAGGACACAGTAGATTCGATTTAAACACAAATGGACACTCTGAAACTTGGTTCAGAAAAACACACTGAGGAAATGTGTTCACTATCGGAGAAAGTAGCCGAACTTTCGGATCAGGTCACTAACTTATCTACAAAGGTAGATGATGATCTGAATGACACAAGACCTGTAGCTTTCACTGACACAGAAGAGTATGAACAAATTAGAAAATTCAAACAAAATCAAAATCAAATCAATACGCAACACCAAAGAGAAATCCGGGTAGTACAAGATCAGCTGACACAGGTAATACAAGAATTACGTATTTCAGAGGACACTCGCGCTCCAACACGGGAAGAGGGACTTAGAAATACGGAAAAGCCGCAAAATAATAACACAGGGCATTTCGGAAGTTGTGAAAGAAATTGGCAAGGCGCATTGGATTTTGAGATGGAACCGCCGACACGACGTAACAATGACCGATATGCTACTCGCCGACACGATGATTTTGACTATAAGCTGTTCATTAGTACACGTAAATTCAAAACATTTCAGAATTCTGGCAACGACATTCATCCACAAGCATGGCTCCATCAATTCTCGCATTGTTTTCCTCCCAACTGGTCGTTAGAACACAGATTAGAATTTATGTGTGGCTACTTGTAGAATGAACCAGCTGTAAGAATGCGATCGGTAATTCACGATTGCCACAGTGAAGGAGAGTTTTACCATGCCTTCCTCTCAGCATATTGGTCTCAAGCCACACAAGACCGAGTAAAACATAGCATCATAATGATGAAACATTTCGAACAATCTGAATTCTCCAGTCTTATGAAATATTTTGAAGACATGTTGCACAAGAATTAGTACCTGTCAAACCCATACAGCCCCTCAGAACTCATCCGCATTTGCTTAATCAAATTACCTGAACATTTACGACATATTATTTTAGCAGGACGTTGCAAAGACGACATTGAAGCTTTTCAGGGACTCCTACAAGAATTAGAAATTGACACAGACAGTCGCCGGATGCGAAAACAGGAAAACAGTCGCTACAGGTCACATACGTCACAATTCCGTGACGACAGAAACAATAAATGGACACGACAAGGCTATTCTCACAACACAAATCGTGACCAAAACAGACACCACCCTTATGACAACCGTTGGCAGAATAATAGTTACAGAGAAAGATTGCATTTCCGTAGTAATGAATATGACAGAGATTACCTTAGAAACAGACAATATGGGAACCAGAATAATTATTATCAAGGGAGGCAGAATAACTTCAGGCGCAACAGTTCGACGCACAGTTACGATTCAGGGGGAAATTCTCCACCACATGACCGACAAGAAAGAAGCTACAGGAACTACCGACATGACGACAGACGATATAATCATAACGACAGACGTCAATTTCATCAGAACTGGCGGGATTCTTACACGGCTGGGCCCTCTCGGCAAGGCGAATTTGTAGAAGTTAGGTCTCCTAATCCCAATAACGACGCGCGCCCACAAAGAGACAGACAATGACTCGCACAGCAGGCAGCCGCGTGCGCCAGGGGCTCAGAGAAAAATAACATAGACGCTAACCTTGAGAAAAATTTTAGCATTCTTTACCGATGTATACAACATGATAATTTCTTTGAAGTTGAAACTCTGTGCACTAGGAAGAGTAAAGGTTTACACCACATTTCACATGTAAAACCGTTTATAGAAAGATAATCTGCTTTTTACCTTTGTCTTTGCCATATAACTTTTCACTTTACGTTACTAGTATGCTTGTCAGACTTAGAATCTGTTAACATGCAACAATGTTTGAAGTTAAATATCCAGTCAAGAACCAAGAGAACTTACTGAGACAGAAATGACGAATGCATTGTTATAGTGAACAGACGTCACAGTGTTATTGTGTGTGTACATTCTTGCTTGTTAGCTGCACGATTAGAACATTTACCAGTACTGCTAATGTTATTTTAATGCAACATTTTGATTTACTTTAGTTTATTTGACAGCTACACGATTTCAACACGACGCTACTAATGACTGACTATTTACAATGTTGCTTTTGCAGTGTTTCTGTTTTATATCTGCACAGTTTTCTGTTTTATTGTGGAAAGTAAAACAGGTTTTAGTAGTAACTTTTGTAGTATAGCTACAATGAGACAGGGTTTTCCGTAGCACAACAATACGTTACAGTACAGTACTTTCTTCATCACAACAATAAGCGTAATAACTACGATATCTATACACAAAGCATTTCACTTTTGTTTATCATGAGGTAAGTACATTGACTTCTGCAGAACTTAGCTTTCGTAGGACGATAACTACGACACTTCCACAGAGATTATATTGCAACAAGACGCACATTTAGCGCTACAGGACACGTATTTGAGTGATTGATTTTGTACTTAAAAGTATTTATTTTTAAAGATATTTGGAGTACAATGATACAAAGGTTTTCCGTGATACATTTCATTCCATTGCTGTAATCTGTAACACCTGAGGGTATAATTACATTAATCCTCAGGGGGGTACACGCCTACTTGATGTACCATGTGTTTGGCAAGCACAAGGAACCCTAGCTAATATGGTATTTGCTTATACAACTTTACACATCGGTACCATATTTCTCTAACACACAAATTACACAGCTATCTGATCATTTAACTGAGAGAGATAAACATTTATTTTACTATATCAGTGACAGATGTTTACGTAATTACACAGTTGGATAACTTCACACTTATGAAACTGTATTTTGTCTGTACTTTGTAAACTGTTCATATTTTTTCGGAATCATTGTGATACTATGAGAGCTTTGAATGATGTATTTGGTATGAGATCATGATTTTGAAAGTACGTTTGAGGCAGCTGACACTTTTGACATGAGCAGAGAATTTTTTTAGGCTTAGAAATTATTGGAGGAAGTTACGACGATTTCGAGATTTGACTGAAGTGTTATGATGTTATTATTACGAAGACGATGTGTATTATGTTGTTGAGGAATGTTTATTATGCTACGTATTTCTCATGATGAAATATTGAAGAAGTGTCGACGAATATGTATATGTATAATGAGGTAAGGAATAATGAGTAGTGTTTAGGGACTCTGACTTATGGAAAAGGATGTTGGAAACCAAGAATCATACTTTAGAATTATGAAATGTGTGTACATGTGTGAATCATGTGTGAATGTATCACAATGCCACTGAAAATTTTTTTGGACACTGTTATATTCATAGGATTTGGTTTCTACACATTTGCAACGTAAATTCTCGACCTGTGAAATTTTGTATATATGACTGTCACTGTAGCGGAAACTGCTGTCGTAAATATTTCCGTAAGAAAGTTAAGTGACCACCCGCACGTAATGCGTCGTGGGCACCCACCTGGGCGACAGCCGCCCGAAAAAAAGCCATTAGGCTTTCAGCAGCACAGGTAGAAAAAAAGGGGGGGCCATTATACTCGCTATTGACATTTCCTTGTTGAAAGCATGCTGTGGAGCTGGTAATTTATGATATTTACTGAAATGCCTAATGAAATGACGAGAAATATTTTTACATCTGCACACCTGAATACGACAAGCGTCTTTCTACGAGAGTTGAGAGAATTTCTATTAACTTATGAAATGACACATGACTATTGAATGATATTTTTATGCTTTGGTTTGCGTAATTGCTTATTTCTTTTGATACCTGTTTTCCAGCTGTGTTACAGCATTAGTTTTATAAAATAAACTTAGATGCATTTGCTAATGTGAACACTTTCTGTCAACAGATCTATTAAATGATAATTTTGTAATCCACATTCTTTAAAAATAGGAGCACTTGGGAAGGAAAGAACAATAAGAAGGGACTAGTAACAGTAACTGGACACATAATTTTCTTTTCAAGTTCATGGTAATATTTTTTTGTATAATAAGTTGTTGTGGTGCACCACTTTCATTTACATAGACATTAAGATGTGAATATACACTTCCCTCATCTGCATTGTTGTTTTCACTGTAATATCTTTTCTGCTTGAGCTTTGTCATGTATAGATATAAGTTTTATATTTTTTATATTTGCTGCTGCTGTTTGCCAGGCATAGTGCTACTGAATTTTAAATTGTGTTACTCTGTTAAGCTAGTTTTACTACTGACTTATTTTTCTTGTTACTGTACATTGGCTCATATTAGTTGTAATGTTGAATTGCTTGGTAATTTAGATTTACTGTAGCTTGCTTTGCGATTTTCCATTTTTTTATTGCTGTTTATATTAATTGTTTTATGTGCTGCTGCATTGCCTCGTCCCTTAGTTTAGCATCTGAGCTCAGTAGATTTAAGTTAGCTTAAGAGGGGGTAGACTATATAAGAAACTAACTATTATAAATTTATAAGAAATAGGATACTGTACAGTGGAGAAAAACTATTATTGGCAGAGGATGTGAACAAAATACAGAAAGCATGCTTAGATAGAATTTTTTTGGTAGAAACAAAGGATGAAATAAGAGGAAAGATATATGAAGTTTTGGGTTGGACTGCAGTACCAAATGTTAAACTGATAACGAACCCTGTCCTTTCCTATTGGTGTTATCCCACTATGTGTTTGTGTACCCTTGTGTATTTGTTTTCTTCCTGTCTCTGTGTAGTTTCATAGAATTTTTTCTTCTTTTAATATTAAGCTACATTCACTATGATGAGGAATACTGTTATCCTCGAATATAATTGGCATTAATAATATGTTATTTACTTTGTAAAGATGTTAGACATTATTAATTCTGTTCTGTTTAATGCTCATGTGTGAACTTGATGTTTCAAAAGTTATTGTGATATTTTATGTATGTACTCATGTTATATTTCCACTGATGTATATGTTAGTTCCATTCTTTTGTAAAGCCTGTACTACAAATGTTATCTGTATTGTTATGTTTTTAATGATGTATTCTGTACCTTTGTTATTGTATTCTCATGTTATAAAATTGTAATTGTCACCAGTTCATGATATTATTAACTTGTTAGTTACATTTCACTGCACACATTTCTGTTGGTCATAGTATGTGGACAATATGTGAGAAGTTGGGACTGTTAGTGTTTGCACGTGTGTTACTAATTCAGCAAGGGACTGGATAACAGCATTGCTGGTTCTAAGGACAATTCCAAAAACTTTGTGAGTGCACAAGTGGTGGTTTATAGACTTGCTATATTATCCGCAAGACTCTTCGATGGTGATTGTGCACCTGCACAGTCAAAACAGCTGGCTGCTGGCTATCTCTACAAGGACTACAGTGGGTCTGCACCTCTGTTGGCCCACCAATACCGTAATCTCTACCAGGATTATAGTGGGTCTGCTCTGTGATGACCTACCTACCAATATTCTTCAAAACGTCGACTGACTCTGCTGTGGGTCTACTCTGTTGTGGCCCATTACCTGTCTGCACGTCGAGTCAGCACTGTCTTTCCGTTGGAAGGACAACACTACTTCTTCAAGACTGCATGGAAATCCACTGTGTCTGTGTGCATTGCCCTTTACTGCTCAGACTTTGAGAAAAACTCTGCATTTTTACTGTGATGAACAATGTCGACTGTCTTTATGGACTGTGAGAAATTTTTAGCTTTTGACCAACTTGTATTAATAAGTGCGTGCAATAGATTTCTTTGTTATTGTACTTATGAAAATTTTTTTTCAAATCTGTATTGGCCACTGCCCAATCCAATTTGTAAAAATTTTTGTGGTGAGCATGGGGGCTATGTAAGTAGGCTGTTTAGGTTTTTTTATTGGTAACGCCACCTCTGTATGAAAATCACTGGCTGTGCTGTGTGCAGTCTGTGGCTAGTTTGCATTGTTGTCTGCCATTGTAGTGTTGGGCAGCGGCAGCTGGATGTGAACAGCGCGTAGCGTTGCGCAGTTGGAGGTGAGCCGCCAGCAGTGGTGGATGTGGGGAGAGAGATGGCGGAGTTTTGAAATTTGTAATGATCTGCTATATTTATATATGATGATATCAAGGTAAAAACATTGTTTGTTCTCCATTCATATCTTTCATTTGCTAACTATCCCTATCCGTAGTTAGTGCCTTCCATAGTTTGAATCTTTTATTTAGCTGGCAGTAGAGGCGCTAACTGTATTGCAGTAGCTTGAGCAGCGAAGATTTTTGTGAGGTAAGTGATTTGTGAAAGGTATAGTTTAATGATAGTCAGGGCCATTCTTTTGTAGGGAACTTTGAAAGTCAGATTGCGTTGCGCTAACAAAATATTGCGTGTCAGTTTAACCACAGTCATGTATAATTGTTCAAAGGGGAGGTTTCAAAGGCACAATGCCGACTTAAGTACAAGAGGACTGACACTCTTTCTATGATTTGAACCTCTACTGTGAGTCCAGTTTTAGATTCCGATGCTTCACTTCAGGTTTACTGTATCCCTTTTACCTTCTTATTGACGATGCAACACAGAAATTGCATCCGAATTTAATACAAAGAGCTCAATGCAGACTTAAGTACAAGAGGACAGACACTCTAACTTTCTATGACTGGAACCCCTCCTATGAGTTCGGTTTTAAATTCCGATGCTTCACTTCAGGTTTACTGTATCCCTTGCACCTTCTTATTGACGATGAAATACAGAAATTGCATCCGATTTGAATACAAAAGGCACAATGCCGACTTAAGTACAAGGGACTGACACTTTAACTTACTATGATTTGAACCTCTCCTATGAGTCCAGTTTTAGTTTCCGATGCTTCACTTCAGGTTTACTGCATCCCTTGGACCTTCTTATTGACGATGAAACACAGAAATTGCATCCGAATATAATACAAAAGGCACAATACCGACTTAAGTACAAGAGGACTGACACTCTAACTTTCTATGAACTCAACCTCTCCTGTGAGTCCGGTTTTAGATTCCGATGCTTCACTTCAGGTTTACTGTATCCCTTGGACCTTTTTATTGACGATGAAACACAGAAATTGCATCTGAATTTAATACAAATGGCACAATGCCGACTTAAGTACAAGAGGACTGACACTCTAACTTTCTGTGATTTGAACCTCTCCTGTGAGTCCAGTTTTAGATTCCGATGCTTCACTTCAGGTTTACTGTATCCCTTTTACCTTCTTATTGACGATGAAACACAGATTTAATGCATCCGAATTTAATATAAAAGGCACAATGCCGACTTATGTACAAGAGAACTGACACTCTAACTTTCTGTGATTTGAACCTCTCCTGTGAGTCCAGTTGTAGATTTCGATGCTTCACTTCAAGTTTACTGTATCCCTTGGACCTTTTTATTGACGATGAAACACAGAAATTGCATGCGAATTTAATACAAAAGGCACAACGCCGACTTAAGTACAAGAGGAATGACACTCTAACTTTCCATGATTAGAATCTCACCTGTGAGCCCAGTTTTAGATTCCGATGCTTCACTTCAGGCTTACTTTATCCCTTAGACCTTCGTATTGACGATAAAACACATATTTATTGCATCCGAATTTAATACAAATGGCACAATGCCGACTTATGTACAAGAGGACTGACACTCTAACTTCGTATGATTTGAACATCTCCTGTGAGTCCAGATTTAGATTCCGATGCTTCACTTCAGGTTTACTGTAACCCTTGGACCTTCTTATTGAGGATGAAACAGAGAAATTGCATCCGAATCTAATACAAAAGGCACAATGCCGACTTACGTACAAGAGGAATGACACTCTAACTTTCTATGACTTGAACCACTCCTGTGCGTCTAGTTTTAGATTCCGATGGTTCACTTCAGGTTCACTGTATACCTTGGACCTTCTTATTGACGATGAAATACAGAAATTGCATCTGAATTGAATACAAAAGGCACAATGCCGACTTAAGTACAAGGGACTGACACTTTAACTTACTATGATTTGAACCTCTCCTGTGAGTCCAGTTTTAGATTCCGATGCTTCACTTCAGGTTTACTGTATCCCTTGGACCTTCTTATTGACGATGAAACACAGAAACTGCATCCGAATTTAATACAAAAGGCACAATGCCGACTTAAGTACAAGAGAACTCACACTCTAACTTTCTATGATTTGAACCTGTCCTGTGAGTCCAGTTTTAGATTCCGATGCTTCACTTCAGGTTTACTGTATCCCTTGGACCTTCTTATTGACGATGAAACACAGACATTGCATCCGAATATAATACAAAAGGCACAATACCGACTTAAGTACAAGAGGACTGACACTTTAACTTTCTATGAACTCAACCTCTCCTGTGAGTCCGGTTTTAGATTCCGATGCTTCACTTCAGGTTTACTGTATCCCTTGGACCTTCTTATTGACGATGAAACACAGAAAAAGCATCCGAATTTAATACAAAAGGCACAATGCCGACATAAGTACAAGAGGAATGACACTCTAATTTTCTATGATTTGAACATCTCCTATGGGTCCAGTTTAAGATTAGGATGCTTCACTTCAGGTTTACCGTAAACCTTGGACCTTCTTATTAACGATGAAACAGAGAAATTCCATCGGAATTATATACTAAAGACTCAATGCCGACTTCAGTACAAGAGGACGGACACTCTAACTTTCTATGATTTGAACCTCTCCTGTGAGTCATGTTTTAGATTCCGATGCTTCACTTCAGGTTTACTTTATCCCTTGGACCTTCTTATTGACGATGAAACACAGAAATTGCATCCGAATTTAATACAAAAGGCACAATGCCGACTTAAGTACAAGAGGACCGACACTCTTTCTATGATATGAACCTCTCCTGTGAGTCCAGTTTTAGATTCCGATGCTTCACTTCAGGTTTACTGTATCTCTTTTACCTTCGTATTGGCGATGCATAACAGAAATTGCATCCGAATTGAATACAAAAGGCACAATGCCGACTTAAGTACAAGAGGACTGATACTCTAACTTTGTATGATTTGAACATCTCCTGTGAGTCCAGTTTTAGATTCCGATGCTTCACTTCAGGTTTACTGTATCCCTTGGACCTTCTTACTAACGATGAAACACAGAAGTTCCATCGGAATTAAATACTAAAGGCACAATGCCTACTTCAGTACAAGAGGACTGACCATCTAACTTTCTATGAGTTCAACTTCTCCTGTGAGTTATGTTTTTGATTCCGATGCTTCACTTCAGGTTTACTGTATCCCTTAGACCTTCGTATTGACGATAAAACACATATTTATTGCATCCGAATTTAATAAAATGGCACAATGCCGACTTATGTACAAGAGGACTGACACTCTAACTTCGTATGATTTGAACATCTCCTGTGAGTCCAGATTTAGATTCCGATGCTTCACTTCAGGTTTACTGTATCCCTTCGACCTTCTTAGTGACGATGAAACACAGAAATTGCATTCGAATTTAATACAAAAGGCACAATGCCGACATAAGTACAAGAGGACTGACACTCTAACTTTGTATGATTTGAACATCTCCTGTGAGTACAGTTTTAGATTCCGATGCTTCACTTCAGGTTTACCGTAACCCTTGGACCTTCTTATTAACGATGAAACAGTGAAATTCCATCGGAATTATATACTAAAGGCTCAATCCCGACTTCAGTACAAGAGGACGGACACTCTAACTTTCTATGATAAGAACCTCTCCTGTGAGTCATGTTTTTGATTCCGATGCTTCACTTCAGGATTACTGTATCCCTTGGACCTTCTTATTGACGATGAAACACAGAAATTGCATCCGAATTTAATACAAAAGGCACAATGCCGACTTAAGTACAACAGGACTGACACTCTTTCTATGATTTGAACCTCTCCCGTGAGTCCAGTTTTATATTCCGATGCTTCACTTCAGGTTTACTGTATCCCTTGGACCTTCTTATTGACGATGAAACACAGAAATTGCATCCGAATTTAATACAAAAGGCACAATGCCGACTTAAGTACAAGAGGAATGATACTCTAACCTTCTATGATTTGAACCTCTCCTGTGAGTCTAGTTTTAGATACCGATGGTTCACTTCAGGTTTACTGTATACCTTGGACCTTCTTATTGACGATGAAACACAGAAATTGCATCTGAATTTAATACAAAAGCACAATGCCGACTTAAGTACAAGAGGACTGACACACTAACTTTCTATGATTTGAACCTCTCCTGTGAGTCCAGTTATAGATTCCGATGCTTCACTTCAGGTTTACTGTATCCTTTGGACCTTCTTATTCACGATGAAACACAGAAATTGCATCCGAATTTAATACAAAAGGCACAATGCCGACTTAAGTACAAGAGGAAAGACACTCTAACTTTTCATGATTTGAACCTCTCCTGTGGGTCCAGTTTTAGATTCCGATGCTTCACTTCAGGTTTACTGTATAACTTTGACCTTCTTATTCTCGAGGAAACACAGAAATTGCATCCAAATTTAATAGAAAAGGAACAATGCTGACTTAAGTACGAGAGGAATGACACTCTAACTTTTCATGATTGGAACCTCTCCTGTGAGTCCAGTTTTAGATTCCGATGCTTCACTTCAGCCTTACTGTATGCCTTGGACCTTCTTATTGACAATGAAACACAGATTTAATGCATCCGAATTTAATACAAAAGGCACAATGCCGACTTATGTACAGGAGGACTGACACTCTAACTTTCTATGATTTGAACCTCTCCTGTGAGTCCAGTTGTAAATTTCGATGCTTCACTTCAGGTATACTGTATCCCTTGGTCCTTTTTATTGACGATGAAACACAGAAATTGCATCCGAATTTAATACAAAAGGCACAACGCCGACTTAAGTACAAGAGGAACGACACCCTAACTTTCCGTGATTTGAATCTCTCGTGTGAGTCCAGTTTTAGATTCCGATGCTTCACTTCAGACTAACTTTATCCCTTAGACCTTCGTATTGACGATAAAACACAGATTTATTGCATCCGAATTTAATACAAATGGCACAATGCCGACTTATGTACAAGAGGACTGACACTCTAACTTTCTATGATTTGAACCTCTCCTGTGAGTCCAGATTTAGATTCCGATGCTTCACTTCAGGTTTACTGTATCCCTTGGACCTTCTTATTGACGATGAAACAGAGAAATTGCATCCGAATTTAATACAAAAGGCACAATGCCGACTTAAGTACAAGAGGAATGACACTCTAACTTTCTATGATTTGAACCTCTCCTGTGAGTCTAGTTTTTGATTCCGATGGTTCACTTCAGGTTTACTGTATACCTTGGACCTTCTTATTGACGATGAAACACAGAAATTGCATCTGAATTTAATACAAATGGCACAATGCCGACTTAAGTACAAGAGGACTGACACTCTAACTTTCAGTGATTTGAACCTCTCCTGTGAGTCCAGTTTTAGATTCCGATGCTTCACTTCAGGTTCACTGTATCCCTTTTATCTTCTTATTGACGATGAAACACAGATTTAATGCATCCGAATTTAATACAAAAGGCACAATGCCGACTTATGTACAAGAGGACTGACACTCTAACTTTCTATGATTTGAACCTCTCCTGTGAGTCCAGTTGTAGATTTCGATGCTTCACTTCAGGTTTACTGTATCCCTTGGACCTTTTTATTGACGATGAAAAACAGAAATTGCATCCGAATTTAATACAAAAGGCACAACGCCGACTTAAGTACAAGAGGAATGACACTCTAACTCTCCATGATTAGAATCTCTCCTGTGAGTACAGTTTTACATTCCGATGCTTCACTTCAGGCTTACTTTATCCCTTAGACCTTCGTATTGACGATAAAACACATATTTATTGCATCCGAAGTTTATACAAATGGCACAATGCCGACTTATGTACAAGAGGACTGACACTCTAACTTTCTATGATTTGAACCTCTCCTGTGAGTCCTGATTTAGATTCCGATGCTTCACTTCAGGTTTACCGTAACCCTTGGACCTTCTTATTGACGATGAAACAGAGAAATTGCATCCGAATCTAATACAAAAGGCACAATGCCGACTTACGTACAAGAGGAATGACACTCTAACTTTCTATGACTTGAACCACTCCTGTGCGTCTAGTTTTAGATTCCGATGGTTCACTTCAGGTTTACTGTATACCTTGGACCTTCTTATTGACGATGAAATACAGAAATTGCATCCGAATGGAATACAAAAGGCACAATGCTGACTTAAGTACAAGGGACTGACACTTTAACTTACTATGATTTGAACCTCTCCTGTGAGTCCAGTTTTAGATTCCGATGCTTTACTTCAGGTTTACTGTATCCCTTGGACCTTCTTATTGACGATGAAACACAGAAATTGCATCCGAATTTAATACAAAAGGCACAATGCCGACTTATGTACAAGTGAACTGACACTCTAACTTTCTATGGTTTGAACCTGTCCTGTGAGTCCAGTTTTAGATTCCAATGCTTCACTTCAGGTTTACTGTATCCCTTGGACCTTCTTATTGACGATGAAACACAGAAATTGCATCCGAATATAATACAAAACTCACAATACCGACTTAAGTACAAGAGGACTGACACTCTAACTTTCTATGAACTCAACCTCTCCAGTGAGTCCGGTTTTAGATTCCGATGCTTCACTTCAGGTTTACTGTATCCCTTGGACCTTCTTATTGACGATGAAACACAGAAAAAGCATCCGAATTTAATACAAAAGGCACAATGCCGACATAAGTACAAGAGGACTGACACTCTAACTTTGTATGATTTGAACATCTCCTGTGGGTCCAGTTTTAGATTCCGATGCTTCACTTCAGGTTTACCGTAACCCTTGGACCTTCTTATTAACGATGAAACAGAGAAATTCCATCGGAATTATATACTAAAGGCTCAATGCCGACTTCAGTACAAGAGGACGGACACTCTAACTTTCTATGATTTGAACCTCTCCTGTGAGTCATGTTTTAGATTCCGATGCTTCACTTCAGGTTTACTGTATCCCTTGGACCTTCTTATTGACGATGAAACACAGAAATTCCATCCGAATTTAATACAAAAGGCACAATGCCGACTTAAGTACAAGAGGACTGACACTCTTTCTATGATTTGAACCTCTCCTGTGAGTCCAGTTTTATATTCCGATGCTTCACTTCAGGTTTACTGTATCCCTTGGACCTTCTTATTGACGATGAAACACAGAAATTGCATCCGAATTTAATACAAACGGCACAATGCCGACTTAAGTACAAGAGGAATGATACTCTAACTTTCTATGATTTGAACCTCTCCTGTGAGTCTAGTTTTAGATACCGATGGTTCACTTCAGGTTTACTGTATACCTAGGACCTTCTTATTGACGATGAAACACAGAAATTGCATCTGATTTTAATACAAAAGCACAATGCCGACTTAAGTACAAGAGGACTGACACACTAACTTTCTATGATTTGAACCTCTCCTGTGAGTCCAGTTATAGATTCCGATGCTTCACTTCAGGTTTACTGTATCATTTGGACCTTCTTATTCACGATGAAACACAGATATTGCATCCGAATTTAATACAAAAGCCACAATGCCGACTTAAGTACAAGAGGAAAGACACTCTAACTTTTCATGATTTGAACCTCTCCTGTGAGTCCAGTTTTAGATTCCGATGCTTCACTTCAGGTTTACTGTATAACTTTGACCTTCTTATTCACGAGGAAACACAGAAATTACATCCAAATTTAATAGAAAAAGAACAATGCTGACTTGAGTACGAGAGGAATGACACTATAACTTTTCATGATTGGAACCTCTCCTTTGAGTCCAGTTTTAGATTCCGATGCTTCACTTCAGCCTTACTGTATGCCTTGGACCTTCTTATTGACAATGAAACACAGATTTAATGCATCCGAATTTAATACAAAAGGCACAATGCCGACTTATGTACAGGAGGACTGACTCTCTAACTTTCTATGATTTGAACCTCTCCTGTGAGTCCAGTTGTAAATTTCGATGCTTCACTTCAGGTTTACTGTATCCCTTGGACCTTTTTATTGACGATGAAACACAGAAATTGCATCCGAGTTTAACACAAAAGGCACAACGCCGACTTAAGTACAAGAGGAATGACACTCTAACTTTCCATGATTTGAATCTCTCGTGTGAGTCCAGTTTTAGATTCCGATGCTTCACTTCAGGCTTACTTTATCCCTTACACCTTCGTATTGACGATAAAACACATATTTGTTGCATCCGAATTTAATACAAATGGCACAATGCCGACTTATGTACAAGAGGACTGACACTCTAACTTTCTGTGATTTGAACCTTTCCTGTGAGTCCAGATTTAGATTCCGATGCTTCACTTCAGGTTTACTGTATCCCTTGGACCTTCTTATTGACGATGAAACAGAGAAATTGCATCCGAATTTAATACAAAAGGCACAATGCCGACTTAAGTACAAGAGGAATGACACTCTAACTTTCTATGATTTGACCCTCTCCTGTGAGTCTAGTTTTAGATTCCGATGGTTCACTTCAGGTTTACTGTATACCTTAGACCTTCTTATTGACGATGAAACACAGAAATTGCATCTGAATTTAATACAAAATGCACAATGCCGACATAAGTACAAGAGGACTGACACACTAACTTTCTATGATTTGAACCTCTCCTGTGAGTCCAGTTTTAGATTCCGATGCTTCACTTCAGGTTTACTGTATGCCTTGGACCTTCTTATTGACGATGAAACACAGAAATTGCATCTGATTTTAATACAAAAGCACAATGCCGACTTAAGTACAAGAGGACTGACACACTAACTTTCTATGATTTGAACCTCTCCTGTGAGTCCAGTTATAGATTCCGATGCTTCACTTCAGGTTTACTGTATCCTTTGGACCTTCTTATTCACGATGAAACACAGATATTGCATCCGAATTTAATACAAAAGCCACAATGCCGACTTAAGTACAAGAGGAAAGACACTCTAACTTTTCATGATTTGAACCTCTCCTGTGAGTTTAGTTTTAGATTCCGATGCTTCACTTCAGGTTTACTGTATAACTTTGACCTTCTTATTCACGAGGAAACACAGAATTTACATCCAAATTTAATAGAAAAAGAACAATGCTGACTTGAGTACGAGAGGAATGACACTATAACTTTTCATGATTGGAACCTCTCCTTTGAGTCCAGTTTTAGATTCCGATGCTTCACTTCAGCCTTACTGTATGCCTTGGACCTTCTTATTGACAATGAAACACAGATTTAATGCATCCGAATTTAATACAAAAGGCACAATGCCGACTTATGTACAGGAGGACTGACTCTCTAACTTTCTATGATTTGAACCTCTCCTGTGAGTCCAGTTGTAAATTTCGATGCTTCACTTCAGGTTTACTGTATCCCTTGGACCTTTTTATTGACGATGAAACACAGAAATTGCATCCGAGTTTAACACAAAAGGCACAACGCCGACTTAAGTACAAGAGGAATGACACTCTAACTTTCCATGATTTGAATCTCTCGTGTGAGTCCAGTTTTAGATTCCGATGCTTCACTTCAGGCTTACTTTATCCCTTACACCTTCGTATTGACGATAAAACACATATTTGTTGCATCCGAATTTAATACAAATGGCACAATGCCGACTTATGTACAAGAGGACTGACACTCTAACTTTCTGTGATTTGAACCTTTCCTGTGAGTCCAGATTTAGATTCCGATGCTTCACTTCAGGTTTACTGTATCCCTTGGACCTTCTTATTGACGATGAAACAGAGAAATTGCATCCGAATTTAATACAAAAGGCACAATGCCGACTTAAGTACAAGAGGAATGACACTCTAACTTTCTATGATTTGACCCTCTCCTGTGAGTCTAGTTTTAGATTCCGATGGTTCACTTCAGGTTTACTGTATACCTTAGACCTTCTTATTGACGATGAAACACAGAAATTGCATCTGAATTTAATACAAAATGCACAATGCCGACATAAGTACAAGAGGACTGACACACTAACTTTCTATGATTTGAACCTCTCCTGTGAGTCCAGTTTTAGATTCCGATGCTTCACTTCAGGTTTACTGTATCCCTTGGACCTTTTTATTGACGATGAAACAAAGAAATTGCATCCGAATGTAATACACAAGGCACAAAGTCGACTTAAGTACAAGAGGACTGACACTCTAACTTTCTACGATTTGAACCTCTCCTGTGAGTCTAGTCATACATTCTGATGTTTCGCTTCAGGTTCACTGTATCCATTGGACCTTCTTATTGACGATGAAACACAGAAATTGCTTCCGAATTTAATACAAAAGGCACAATGCAGACTTAAATACAAGAGGACAGACACTCTAACTTTCTATGATTTGAACCACTCCTGTGAGTCCAGTTTTATATTCATAATGCTTCACTTCAGGTTTACTGTATCCCTTGGACCTTCTTATTGACGATGAAACACAGAAATTGCATCCGAATTTAATACAAAAGGCACAATGCCGACTTAAGTACAATAGGAAAGACACTCTAACTTTTCATGATTTGAACCTCTCCTGTGAGTCCAGTTTTAGATTCCGATGGTTCACTTCAGGTTTACCGTATCCCTTGGACCATCTTATTAACGATGAAACACAGAAATTCCATCGGAATTTAATACTAAAGGCACAATGCCGACTTAAGTACAAGAGGACTGACACTCTTTCTATGATTTGAACCTCTTCTGTGAGTCCAGTTTTAGATTCCATTGCTTCACTTCAGGTTTACTGTATCCCTTGGACCTACTTATTGACGATGAAAGACAGAAATTGCATCCGAATTTAATACAAAAGGCACAATGCCGACTTAAGTACAAGAGGACTGACACTATAACTTTCTATGATTTGAACCACTCCTGTGAGTCCAGTTTTAGATTCCGATGCTTCACTTCAGGTTCACTGTATCCCTTTTATCTTCTTATTGACGATGAAACACAGATTTAATGCATCCGAATTTAATACAAAAGGCACAATGCCGACTTATGTACAAGAGGACTGACACTCTAACTTTCTATGATTTGAACCTCTCCTGTGAGTCCAGTTGTAGATTTCGATGCTTCACTTCAGGTTTACTGTATCCCTTGGACCTTTTTATTGACGATGAAAAACAGAAATTGCATCCGAATTTAATACAAAAGGCACAACGCCGACTTAAGTACAAGAGGAATGACACTCTAACTCTCCATGATTAGAATCTCTCCTGTGAGTACAGTTTTACATTCCGATGCTTCACTTCAGGCTTACTTTATCCCTTAGACCTTCGTATTGACGATAAAACACATATTTATTGCATCCGAAGTTTATACAAATGGCACAATGCCGACTTATGTACAAGAGGACTGACACTCTAACTTTCTATGATTTGAACCTCTCCTGTGAGTCCTGATTTAGATTCCGATGCTTCACTTCAGGTTTACCGTAACCCTTGGACCTTCTTATTGACGATGAAACAGAGAAATTGCATCCGAATCTAATACAAAAGGCACAATGCCGACTTACGTACAAGAGGAATGACACTCTAACTTTCTATGACTTGAACCACTCCTGTGCGTCTAGTTTTAGATTCCGATGGTTCACTTCAGGTTTACTGTATACCTTGGACCTTCTTATTGACGATGAAATACAGAAATTGCATCCGAATGGAATACAAAAGGCACAATGCTGACTTAAGTACAAGGGACTGACACTTTAACTTACTATGATTTGAACCTCTCCTGTGAGTCCAGTTTTAGATTCCGATGCTTTACTTCAGGTTTACTGTATCCCTTGGACCTTCTTATTGACGATGAAACACAGAAATTGCATCCGAATTTAATACAAAAGGCACAATGCCGACTTATGTACAAGTGAACTGACACTCTAACTTTCTATGGTTTGAACCTGTCCTGTGAGTCCAGTTTTAGATTCCAATGCTTCACTTCAGGTTTACTGTATCCCTTGGACCTTCTTATTGACGATGAAACACAGAAATTGCATCCGAATATAATACAAAACTCACAATACCGACTTAAGTACAAGAGGACTGACACTCTAACTTTCTATGAACTCAACCTCTCCAGTGAGTCCGGTTTTAGATTCCGATGCTTCACTTCAGGTTTACTGTATCCCTTGGACCTTCTTATTGACGATGAAACACAGAAAAAGCATCCGAATTTAATACAAAAGGCACAATGCCGACATAAGTACAAGAGGACTGACACTCTAACTTTGTATGATTTGAACATCTCCTGTGGGTCCAGTTTTAGATTCCGATGCTTCACTTCAGGTTTACCGTAACCCTTGGACCTTCTTATTAACGATGAAACAGAGAAATTCCATCGGAATTATATACTAAAGGCTCAATGCCGACTTCAGTACAAGAGGACGGACACTCTAACTTTCTATGATTTGAACCTCTCCTGTGAGTCATGTTTTAGATTCCGATGCTTCACTTCAGGTTTACTGTATCCCTTGGACCTTCTTATTGACGATGAAACACAGAAATTCCATCCGAATTTAATACAAAAGGCACAATGCCGACTTAAGTACAAGAGGACTGACACTCTTTCTATGATTTGAACCTCTCCTGTGAGTCCAGTTTTATATTCCGATGCTTCACTTCAGGTTTACTGTATCCCTTGGACCTTCTTATTGACGATGAAACACAGAAATTGCATCCGAATTTAATACAAACGGCACAATGCCGACTTAAGTACAAGAGGAATGATACTCTAACTTTCTATGATTTGAACCTCTCCTGTGAGTCTAGTTTTAGATACCGATGGTTCACTTCAGGTTTACTGTATACCTAGGACCTTCTTATTGACGATGAAACACAGAAATTGCATCTGATTTTAATACAAAAGCACAATGCCGACTTAAGTACAAGAGGACTGACACACTAACTTTCTATGATTTGAACCTCTCCTGTGAGTCCAGTTATAGATTCCGATGCTTCACTTCAGGTTTACTGTATCCTTTGGACCTTCTTATTCACGATGAAACACAGATATTGCATCCGAATTTAATACAAAAGCCACAATGCCGACTTAAGTACAAGAGGAAAGACACTCTAACTTTTCATGATTTGAACCTCTCCTGTGAGTCCAGTTTTAGATTCCGATGCTTCACTTCAGGTTTACTGTATAACTTTGACCTTCTTATTCACGAGGAAACACAGAAATTACATCCAAATTTAATAGAAAAAGAACAATGCTGACTTGAGTACGAGAGGAATGACACTATAACTTTTCATGATTGGAACCTCTCCTTTGAGTCCAGTTTTAGATTCCGATGCTTCACTTCAGCCTTACTGTATGCCTTGGACCTTCTTATTGACAATGAAACACAGATTTAATGCATCCGAATTTAATACAAAAGGCACAATGCCGACTTATGTACAGGAGGACTGACTCTCTAACTTTCTATGATTTGAACCTCTCCTGTGAGTCCAGTTGTAAATTTCGATGCTTCACTTCAGGTTTACTGTATCCCTTGGACCTTTTTATTGACGATGAAACACAGAAATTGCATCCGAGTTTAACACAAAAGGCACAACGCCGACTTAAGTACAAGAGGAATGACACTCTAACTTTCCATGATTTGAATCTCTCGTGTGAGTCCAGTTTTAGATTCCGATGCTTCACTTCAGGCTTACTTTATCCCTTACACCTTCGTATTGACGATAAAACACATATTTGTTGCATCCGAATTTAATACAAATGGCACAATGCCGACTTATGTACAAGAGGACTGACACTCTAACTTTCTGTGATTTGAACCTTTCCTGTGAGTCCAGATTTAGATTCCGATGCTTCACTTCAGGTTTACTGTATCCCTTGGACCTTCTTATTGACGATGAAACACAGAAATTGCATCTGAATTTAATACAAAATGCACAATGCCGACATAAGTACAAGAGGACTGACACACTAACTTTCTATGATTTGAACCTCTCCTGTGAGTCCAGTTTTAGATTCCGATGCTTCACTTCAGGTTTACTGTATGCCTTGGACCTTCTTATTGACGATGAAACACAGAAATTGAATCCGAATTTAATACAAAAGGCACAATGCCAACTTAAGTACATGAGGACTTACACTCTAACTTTCTATGATTTTAACCTCTCCTGTGAGTCCAGTTTTAGATTCCGATGCTTCACTTCAGGTTTACTGTATCCCTTGGACCTTTTTATTGACGATGAAACAAAGAAATTGCATCCGAATGTAATACACAAGGCACAAAGTCGACTTAAGTACAAGAGGACTGACACTCTAACTTTCTACGATTTGAACCTCTCCTGTGAGTCTAGTCATACATTCTGATGTTTCGCTTCAGGTTCACTGTATCCATTGGACCTTCTTATTGACGATGAAACACAGAAATTGCTTCCGAATTTAATACAAAAGGCACAATGCAGACTTAAATACAAGAGGACAGACACTCTAACTTTCTATGATTTGAACCACTCCTGTGAGTCCAGTTTTATATTCATAATGCTTCACTTCAGGTTTACTGTATCCCTTGGACCTTCTTATTGACGATGAAACACAGAAATTGCATCCGAATTTAATACAAAAGGCACAATGCCGACTTAAGTACAATAGGAAAGACACTCTAACTTTTCATGATTTGAACCTCTCCTGTGAGTCCAGTTTTAGATTCCGATGGTTCACTTCAGGTTTACCGTATCCCTTGGACCATCTTATTAACGATGAAACACAGAAATTCCATCGGAATTTAATACTAAAGGCACAATGCCGACTTAAGTACAAGAGGACTGACACTCTTTCTATGATTTGAACCTCTTCTGTGAGTCCAGTTTTAGATTCCATTGCTTCACTTCAGGTTTACTGTATCCCTTGGACCTACTTATTGACGATGAAAGACAGAAATTGCATCCGAATTTAATACAAAAGGCACAATGCCGACTTAAGTACAAGAGGACTGACACTATAACTTTCTATGATTTGAACCACTCCTGTGAGTCCAGTTTTATATTCCGATGCTTCACTTCAGGTTTACTGTATCCCTTGGACCTTCTTATTGACGATGAAACACAGAAATTGCATCCGAATTTAATACAAAAGGCACAATGCCGACTTAAGTACAAGAGGAATGATACTCTACCTTTCTATGATTTGAACCTCTCCTGTGAGTCTAGTTTTAGATACCGATGGTTCACTTCAGGTTTACTGTATACCTTGGACCTTCTTATTGACAATGAAACACAAAAATTGCATCCGAATGTAATACAAAAGGCACAATACCGACTTAAGTACAAGAGAACTGACACTCTAACTGTCTATGAACTCAACCTCTCTAGTGAGTCCCGTTTTAGATTCCGATGCTTCACTTCAGGTTTACTGTATCCCTTGGACCCTCTTATTGACGATGCAACACAGAAATTGCATTCGAAATTAATTTAAAAAGGCACAATGCCGACATAAGCACAAGAGGACTGACACTCTGATTTTCTATGATTTGACCCTCTCCTGTGAGTCCAGTTTTAGATTTGGACTCTTCACTTCAGGTTTACTGTATCCCTTGGACCTTCTTATTGACGATGAAACACAGAAATTGCATTCGAATTTAATACAAGAGGCACATTGCCTACTTCAGTACAAGAGGACTGACACTCTGACTTTGTATGAATTGAACTTCTCCTGTCAGTCCAGTTTTAGATTCCGATGCTTCACTTCAGGTTTACCGTATCCCTCAGACCATCTTATTAACGATGAAAAACAGAAATTCCATTGGAATTAAAAACTAAAGGCACAATGCCGACTTCAGTACAAGGGGACTGACCCTCTAATTTTCTATGATTTGAACCTCTCCTGTGAGTCCTGTTTTAGATTCCGATGCATCACTTCAGGTTTACTGTATCCCTTGGACCTTCTTATTGACGATACAACACAGAAATTGCATCCGAATTCAATACATAAGGCACAATGCCGACCTTAGTACAAGAGGACTGACACTCTAACTTTGTATGATTTGAACATCTCCTGTGAGTCCAGTTTTAGATTCCGATGCTTCACTTCAGGTTTACTGTATCCCTTGCACCTTCTTATTAACGATGAATCACAGAAATACCATCGGAATTAAATAGTAATTGCACAACGCCGACTTCAGTACAAGAGGACTGACACTCTAACTTTCGATGAGTTCAACCTCTCCTGTGAGTCCTGTTTTAGATTCCGATGCTTCACTTCAGGTTTACTGTATCCCTTGGACCTTCTTATTGACGATGAAACACAGAAATTGCATCCGAATTTAATACAAAGGCACAATGCCGACTTAGGTACAAGAGGACTGACACTATAACTTTCTATGATTTGAACCTCTCCTGTGAGTCCAGTTTAGATTCCGATGCTTCACTTCAGGTTTACTGTATCCCTTGGACCTTCTTATTGACGATGAAACACAGAAATTGCGTCCGAATTTAATACAAAAGGCACAATGCCGACTTAAGTACAAGAGGACTGACACTCTAACTTTCTATGATTTGAACCTCCCCTGTGGGTCCAGTTTTAGATTCCGATGCTTCTCGTCAGGTTTACTGTACCCCTTGGACCATCTTATTGACGATGAAATACAGAGATTGCTTGCGAATTTAATACAAAAGGCACAATGCCGTCTTAAATACAAGAGGACTGACACTCTAACTTTCGATGAACTCAACCTCTCCTGTGAGTCCAGTTTTTGATTCCGATACTTCACTTCAGGTTTACTGTATCCCTTGGACCTTCTTATTGTCGATGAAACACAGAAATTACATCCGAATTTAATACAAAAGGCACAATGCCGAATTAAGTACAAGAGGACTGACACTCTTTCTATGATTTGAACCTCTCCTATGAGTCCAGTTTTAGATTACGATGCTTCAACTCAGGTTTACTGTATCCCTTGGATCTTCTTATTGACGATGAAACACAGAAATTGCATCCGAATTTAATAGAAAAGGCACAATGCTGACGTAAGCACAAGGGACTGACACTTCAACTTACTATGATTTGAACCTCTCCTGTGAGTCCAGTTTAAGATTCCGATGCTTCGCTTCAGGTTTACTGTATCCCTTGGACCTACTTGTTGACGATGTAACACAGAAATTGCATCGAATTTAATACAAAGGGCACAATGCCGACTTAAGTGCAAGTGGATTGACACTCTAACTTTCTATGATTTGAACCACTCCTGTGAGTCCAGTCTTGGATTCCGATAAATCACTTCAGGTGGACTGTATCCCTTGGACCCTCTTATTGACGATGAAACACAGATCTTGCATCCGAATTTTATACAAAAGGCACAATACCGACTTAAGTACAAGAGGAGTGACACTCTAACTTTCTATGAACTCAACTCTCTCCAGTAAGTCCAGTTTTCAATTCTGATGCTTCACTTCAGGTTTACTGTATCCCTTGGAACTTCTTATTGACGATGAAGCACAGAAATTGCATCCGAATTTAATACAAAAGGCACAATGCCAACGTAAGTACAAGAGGATTGACACTCTAATTTCCTTTGATTTGAACCTCTCCTATGAGTCCAGTTTTAGATTCCGATGTTTCACTTCAGGTTTACTGTATGCCTTGGACCTTCTTATTGACGATGAAACACACAAATTGCATCCGAATTTAAAACAAAAGGCACAATACCGACTTAAGTACAAGAGGACTGACACTCTAACTTTCTGTGAACTCAATCTCTCCTGTGAGTCCAGTTTTAGAATCCGATGCTTCACTTCAGGTTTACTGTATCCCGTGGACCTTCTTATTGACGATGAAACACAGAAATAGCATCCGAATTTAATAGAAAAGGCACAAAGCCGACATAAGTACAAGAGGGCTGACACTCTAATTTTCTATGATTTGAACCTCTCCTATGAGTCCAGTTTTAGATTCCGATGTTCACTTCAGGTTTACTGTATCCCTTGGACCTTCTTATTGACGATGAAACACAGAAATTGCATCCGAATTTAATACAAAAGGCACAATGCCGACTTAAGTACAAGAGGACTGACACTCTAACTTTGTATGATTTGAACATCTCCAGTGAGTCCAGTTTTAGAATCCGATGCTTCACTTCAGGTTTACTGTATCCCTTGGACCTCCTAATTAACGATGAAACACAGAAATTGCATCAGAATTTAATACAAAAGGCACTATGACGACTTAAGTACAAGAGGACTGACACTCAAACTTTCTATGATTTGAACCTCTCCCGTGAGTCCAGTTTCAGTTTCCGATGCTTCACTTCATGTTTACTGTGTCCCTTGGTCCTTCTTATTGACGATGAAACACAGAAATTGCATCCGAATTTAATACAAAATGCTCAATGCCGACTTAAGTACAAGAGGACTGACACTCTAACTTTCTATGATTTGAACCTCTCCTGTGAGTCCAGTTTTTGATTCGGGTGCTTCACTTCAGGTTTACTGTATCCCTTGGACCTTCTTATTGACGATGAAACACAGAAATTGCATCAGAATTTAATACAAAGGGCACAATGCCGACTTAGGTACAAGAGGACTGACACTCTAACTCTCTATGGTTTGAACCCCTCCTGTGAGTCCAGTTTAAGATTCCGATGCTTAACATCACGTTTACTGTATCCCTTGGTCCTTCTTATTGACGATGAAACACAGAAATTGCATTCGAATTTAATACAAAAGGCACAATGCCGACTTAAGTACAAGAGGACTGGCACTCTAACTTTCTGTGATTTGAACCTCTGCTGTGAGTCCAGTTTTAGATTCCGATGCTTCACTTCAGGTTTACTGTATCCCTTGGATCTTCTTATTGACGATGAAACACAGAAATTGCAACCGAATTTAATACAAAAGGCACAATACCGACTTAAGTACAAGAGGACTGACACTCTAACTTTCTATGAACTCAACCTCTGCTGTGAGTCCAGTTTTTGATTCCGATGCTTCACTTCAGGCTTACTGTATCCCTTGCACCTGCTTATTGACGATGAAATACAGAAATTGCATCCGAATTCAATACAAACGGCTCAATGCCGACTTAAGTACAAGGGACTGACACTCTAACTTTCTATGATTTGAACCTCTCCTGTGAGTCCAGTTTTGGATTCGGGTGCTTCACTTCAGGTGTACTGTATCCCTTGGACCCTCTTATTGACGATGAAACACAGATCTTGCATCCGAATTTAATACAAAAGGCACAATACCGACTTAAGTACAAGAGGAGTGACACTCTAACTTTCTATGAACTCAACTCTCTCCAGAGAGTCTAGTTTGAAATTCCGATGCTTCACTTCAGGTTTACTGTATCCCTTGGAACTTCTTATTGACGATGAAGCAAAGAAATTGCATCCGAATTTAATACAAAAGGCACAATGCCGACGTAAGTACAAGAGGATTGACACTCTAATTTCCTTTGATTTGAAACTCTCCTATGAGTCCAGTTTTAGATTCCGATGTTTCACTTCAGGTTTACTGTATCCCTTGGACCTTCTTATTGACGATGAAACACAGAAATTGCATCCGGATTTAATACAAAAGGCACAATGTCGACATAAGTACAAGAGGGCTGACACTCTAATTTTCCATGATTTGAACCTCTCCTATGAGTCCAGTTTTAGATTCCGATGCTTCACTTCAGCTTTACTGTATCCCTTGGACCTTCTTATTGACGATGAAACACAGAAATTGCATCCGAATTTAATACAAAAGGCACAATGCCGACTTAAGTACAAGAGGACTGACACTCTAACTTTGTATGATTTGAACATCTCCAGTGAGTCAAGTTTTAGATTCCGGTGCTTCACTTCAGGTTTACTGTATCCCTTGGACCTCCTAATTAACGATGAAACACAGAAATTTCATCGGAATTAAATAAAATGGCACAATGCCGATTTCAATACAAGAGAACTGACACTCTAACTTTCTATGATTTGAACCTCTCCTGTGAGTCCTGTTTTAGAATCCGATGCTTCACTTCAGGTTTACTGTATCCCTTGGACCTTCTTATTGACGATGAAACACAGAAATTGCATCCGAATTTAATACAAAAGGCACAATGCCAACTTAAGTACAGGAGGACTGACACTCTTTCTATGAATTGAACCTCTACTGTGAGTCCAGTTTTAGATTCCTATGCTTCACTTCAGGTTTACTGTATCCCTTTTACCTTCTTATTGACGATGCAACACAGAAATTGCATCCGAATTTAATACAAAGAGCTCAATGCAGACTTACGTACACGAGGACTGACACTCTAACTTTCTATGACTTGAACCCCTCCTGTGAGTCCAGTTTTAGATTCCGACGCTTCGCTTCATGTTTACTGTATCCCTTGGACCTTCTTGTTGACGATGTAACACAGAAATTGCATCGAATTTAATACAAAAGGCACAATGCCGACTTAAGTACAAGAGGATTGACACTCTAACTTTCTATGATTTGATCCTCTCCTGTGAGTCCGGTTTTAGATTCCGATGCTTCACTTCAGGTTTACTGTATCCCTTGGACCTTCGTACTGACGATGAAACACAGAAATTGCATCCGAATTTAATACAAAAGGCACAATGCCGACTTAAGTACAAGAGGACAGACATTCTAACTTTCTATGATTAGAACCTCTCCTGTGAGTCCAGTTTTAGATTCCGATGCTTCACTTCCGGTTTACTGTATCGCTTGGACCTTCTTATTGACGATGAAACACAGAAATTGCATCCGAATTTAATGCAAAAGCACAAAGACGACTTAAGTACAAGAGGACTGACACTCTAACTTTCTATGATTTGAACCACTCCTGAGAGACCAGTTTTAGATTATGACGCTTCTCTTCAGGTTTACTGTATCCCTTGGATCTTCTTATTGACAATGAAACACAGAAATTGCATCCGAATTTAATACAAAAGGCACTATGCCAACTTAAGTACAAGAGGACTGACACTCAAACTTTCTATGATTTGAACCTCTCCTGTGAGTCCAGTTTTTGATTCGGGTGCTTCACTTCAGGTTTACTGTATCCCTTGGACCTTCTTATTGACGATGAAACACAGAAATTGCATCAGAATTTAATACCAAGGGCACAATGCCGACTTAGGTACAAGAGGACTGACACTCTAACTCTCTATGGTTTGAACCCCTCCTGTGAGTCCAGTTTTAGATTCCGATGCTTCACATCACGTTTACTGTATCCCTTGGACCTTCTTATTGACGATGAAACACAGAAATTGCATTCGAATTTAATACAAAAGGCACAATGCCGACTTAAGTACAAGAGGACTGACACTCTAACTTTCTGTGATTTGAACCTCTGCTGTGAGTCCAGTTTTAGATTCCGATGCTTCACTTCAGGTTTACTGCATCCCTTGGACCTTCTTATTGACGATGAAACACAGAAATTGCAACCGAATTTAATACAAAAGGCACAATACCGACTTAAGTACAAGAGGACTGACACTCTAACTTTCTATGAACTCAACCTCTGCTGTGAGTCCAGTTTTTGATTCCGATGCTTCACTTCAGGCTTACTGTATCCCTTGGACCTGCTTATTGACGATGAAATACAGAAATTGCATCCAAATTCAATACAAAAGGCTCAATGCCGACTTAAGTACAAGGGACTGACACTAACTTTCTATGATTTGAACCTCACCTGTGAGTCCAGTTTTAGATTCCGATGCTTCGCTTCAGGTTTACTGTATCCCTTGGACCTTCTTGTTGACGATGTAACACAGAAATTGCATCGAATTTAATACAAAAGGCACAATGCCGACTTAAGTACAAGAGGATTGACACTCTAACTTTCTATGATTTGATCCTATCTTGTGAGTCCGGTTTTAGATTCCGATGCTTCACTTCAGGTTTACTGTATCCCTTGGACCTTCGTATTGACGATGAAACACAGAAATTGCATCAGAATTTAATACAAAAGGCACAATGCCGACTTAAGTACAAGAGGACTGACACTCTAACTTTCTGTGATTTGAACGTCTGCTGTGAGTCCAGTTTTAGATTCCGATGCTTCACTTCAGGTTTACTGTATCCCTTGGACCTTCTTATTGACGATGAAACACAGAAATTGCAACCGAATTTAATACAAAAGGCACAATACCGACTTAAGTACAAGAGGACTGACACTCTAACTTTGTATGATTTGAACATCTCCTATGAGTACAGTTTTAGATTCCGATGCTTCACTTCAGGTTTACTGTATCCCTTGGACCTTCTTATGAACGATGAAACGCAGAAATTCCATCGGAATTAAATACTAAAGGTGTAAGTAGGCTGTTTAGGTTTTTTTGTTGGTAACGCCACCTCTGTATGAAAATCACTGGCTGTGCTGTGTGCAGTCTGTGGCTAGTTTGCATTGTTGTCTGCCATTGGAGTGTTGGGCAGCGGCAGCTGGATGTGAACAGCGCGTAGCGTTGCGCAGTTGGAGGTGAGCCGCCAGCAGTGGTGGATGTGGGAGAGAGATGGCGGAGTTTTGAAATTTGTCATGAACTGCTATATTTATATATGATGATATCAAGGTAAATACATTGTTTGTTCTCTATTAATATCTTTCATTTGCTAACTATCTCTATCAGTAGTTAGTGCCTTCCATAGTTTGAATCTTTTATTTAGCTGGCAGTAGTGGCGCTAACTGTATAGCAGTAGCTTGAGCAGCGAAGAGTTTTGTGAGGTAAGTGATTTGTGAAAGGTATAGTTTAATGTTAGTCAGGGCCACTCTTTTGTAGGGAATTTTGAAAGTCAGATTGCGTTGCGCTAGCAAAATATTGTGTGTCAGTTTAAGCACAGTCATGTATAATTGTTCAAAGGGGAGGTTTCATATGTTGACCCTTAGCTGAGGATACCTCACTGGAATCTTCTGATTTTTTCTTGTAGTTTGTGTAATTAGTGTAGCTATTGTTTATTGCTAGCGCGTAATTGTAGAGAGAATCTCCTTTGTAGTTGCAGTCTTTCATTGTTGTACAGTAAAACAGTTGTGGCATGCATGTAGATTTGCACCAAGTATTTCGCAGCTGCAATTAACTAGATATTATTTTCAGTGCTATATTAATGTGTTCCCCTATTTTTCCTCTTCAAATTGTGTTTTTCTGTGTCGTCGTGTGAAATATTGTGACAATAATGGCGTGTGAAAAACGTAATATTAGGCTCCAATGTAAACTGTGAAATAATAGTGACGACGAGCGTAGCTTATCAGCACCACTGTGTAATGAATTAACTAATGTTCAAAGTAGTAATTTGGTAATTGTGCATAGGGAAATGGAGCGGGCGGCAAACAATGGCGTAGGCAGTGAAACAGTTAGTGAACAGAGAAGCATTATCGATCGACCGCTCGGCAACAGCTCGCCTCAGGAATCCGAAATGACAGGACACAATTTCGCAAATACTGTAGATTCAGGTTTTGGGTTATCACCGTTTTCTCAAATAAGTCAAGACACATTTTCTGCTTGTCAAAATGTGAATATTGCCGGTGCAAATGCACTGCCGAAAAGCGTAGAGAAACAGATTCCAGACACTAATACATTATTATTGCAATTAATGCAACAAATGGAACAAAATCAGAGACAAATGGGACAAAATCTTAAAAAGTTAGACACAATGGAACAAAATCAGAGACAAACACAGGATAAGCTTCAAAAGTTAGACACAATGGAACAACACCAGAGACAAACACAGCAACAGTTAGACGCAATGGAACAAAATCTTCACACCACGCTTGAACAAACACGTGAAGATATAACTACTGAGTTACATAACATCGAATCGAAATGTCGAAAAGTCTGTAATGACGTAAAAACACAAATTTGTGAGCATTTCCAACCTATTTTTTTGCGTCATGAAAATGCATTACAGAATCATGAAGCAGCCATAAAAGAACTGCAAACTATTGTTCATGAAAATCACAACACCTTGCAAGCTAAAATTGACTCAGTTGCATCTACCGATTCGGTTACGCAACTTGCAAAAATTCAAGAAAACTTGAAGGACACAGTAGATTCGATTTCAACACAAATGGACACTCTGAAACTTGGTTCAGAAAAACACACGGAGGAAATGTGTTCACTATCGGAGAAAGTAGCCGAACTTTGGGATCAGGTCACTAACTTATCTACAAAGGTAGATGATGATCTGAATGACACAAGACCTGTAGCTTTCACTGACACAGAAGAGTATGAACAAATTAGAAAATTCAAACAAAATCAAAATCAAATCAATACGCAACACCAAAGAGAAATCCGGGTAGTACAAGATCAGCTGACACAGGTAATACAAGAATTACGTATTTCAGAGGACACTCGCGCTCCAACACGGGAAGAGGGACTTAGAAATACGGAAAAGCCGCAAAATAATAACACAGGGCATTTCGGAAGTTATGAAAGAAATTGGCAAGGCGCATTGGATTTTGAGATGGAACCGCCGACACGACGTAACAATGTCCGGTATGCTACTCGCCGACACGATGATTTTGACTATAAGCTGTTCATTAGTACACGTAAATTCAAAACATTTCAGAATTCTGGCAACGACATTCATCCACAAGCATGGCTCCATCAATTCTCGCGTTGTTTTCCTCCCAACTGGTCGTTGGAACACAGATTAGAATTTATGTGTGGCTACTTGTAGAATGAACCAGCTGTAAGAATGCGATCGGTAATTCACGATTGCCACAGTGAAGGAGAGTTTTACCATGCCTTCCTCTCAGCATATTGGTCTCAAGCCACACAAGACCGAGTAAAACATAGCATCATAATGATGAAACATTTCGAACAATCTGAATTCTCCAGTCTTGTGAAATATTTTGAAGACATGTTGCACAAGAATCAGTACCTGTCAAACCCATACAGCCCCTCAGAACTCATCCGCATTTGCTTAATCAAATTACCTGAATATTTACGACATATTATTTTAGCAGGACGTTGCAAAGACGACATTGAAGCTTTTCAGGGACTCCTACAAGAATTAGAAATTGACACAGACAGGCGCCGGATGCGAAAACAGGAAAACAGTCGCTACAGGTCACATACGTCACAATTCCGTGACGACAGAAACAATAAATGGACACGACAAGGCTATTCTCACAACACAAATCGTGACCAAAACAGACACCACCCTTATGACAACCGTTGGCAGAATAATAGTTACAGAGAAAGATTGCATTTCCGTAGTAATGAATATGACAGAGATTACCTTAGAAACAGACAATATGGGAACCAGAATAATTATTATCAAGGGAGGCAGAATAACTTCAGGCGCAACAGTTCGACGCACAGTTACGATTCAGGGAGAAATTCTCCACCACATGACCGACAAGAAAGAAGCTACAGGAACTACCGACATGACGACAGACGATATAATCATAACGACAGACGTCAATTTCATCAGAACTGGCGGGATTCTTACACGGCTGGGCCCTCTCGGCAAGGCGAATTTGTAGAAGTTAGGTCTCCTAATCCCAATAACGACGCGCGCCAACAAAGAGACAGACAATGACTCGCACAGCAGGCAGCCGCGTGCGCCAGGGGCTCAGAGAAAAATAACATAGACGCTAACCTTGAGAAAAATTTTAGCATTCTTTACCGATGTATACAACATGATAATTTCTTTGAAGTTGAAACTCTGTGCACTAGGAAGAGTAAAGGTTTACACCACATTTCACATGTAAAACCGTTTATAGAAAGATAATCTGCTTTTTACCTTTGTCTTTGCCATATAACTTTTCACTTTACGTTACTAGTATGCTTGTCAGACTTAGAATCTGTTAACATGCAACAATGTTTGAAGTTAAATATCCAGTCAAGAACCAAGAGAACTTACTGAGACAGAAATGACGAATGCATTGTTATAGTGAACAGACGTCACAGTGTTATTGTGTGTGTACATTCTTGCTTGTTAGTTGCACGATTAGAACATTTACCAGTACTGCTAATGAGATTTTAATGCAACATTTTGATTTACTTTAGTTTATTTGACAGCTACACGATTTCAACACGACGCTACTAATGACTGACTATTTGCAATGTTGCTTTTGCAGTGTTTCTGTTTTATATCTGCACAGTTTTCTGTTTTATTGTGGAAAGTAAAACAGGTTTTAGTAGTAACTTTTGTAGTATTGCTACAATGAGACAGGGTTTTCCGTAGCACAACAATACGTTACAGTACAGTACTTTCTTCATCACAACAATAAGCGTAATAACTACGATATCTATACACAAAGCATTTCACTTTTGTTTATCATGAGGTAAGTACATTGACTTCTGCAGAACTTAGCTTTCGTAGGACGATAACTACGACACTTCCACAGAGATTATGTTGCAACAAGACGCACATTTAGCGCTACAGGACACGTATTTGAGTGATTGATTTTGTACTTAAAAGTATTTATTTTTAAAGATATTTGGAGTACAATGATACAAAGGTTTTCCGTGATACATTTCATTCCATTGCTGTAATCTGTAACACCTGAGGGTATAATTACATTAATCCTCAGGGGGGTACACGCCTACTTGATGTACCATGTGTTTGGCAAGCACAAGGAACCCTATCCAATATGGTATTTGCTTATACAACTTTACACATCGGTACCATATTTCTCTAACACACAAATTACACAGCTATCTGATCATTTAACTGAGAGAGACAAACATTTATTTTACTATATCAGTGACAGATGTTTACGTAATTACACAGTTGGATAACTTCACACTTATGAAACTGTATTTTGTCTGTACTTTGTAAACTGTTCATATTTTTTCGGAATCATTGTGATACTATGAGAGCTTTGAATGATGTATTTGGTATGAGATCATGATTTTTAAAGTACGTTTGAGGCAGCTGACACTTTTGACATGAGCAGAGAATTTTTTTAGGCTTAGAAATTATTGGAGGAAGCTACGACGATTTTGAGATTTGACTGAAGTGTTATGATGTTATTATTACGACGACGATGTGTATTATGTTGTTGAGGAATGTTTATTATGCTACGTATTTCTCATGATGAACTATTGAAGAAGTGTCGACGAATATGTATATGTATAATGAGGTAAGGAATAATGAGTAGTGTTTAGGGACTCTGACTTATGGAAAAGGATGTTGGAAACCAAGAATCATACTTTAGAATTATGAAATGTGTGTACATGTGTGAATCATGTCTGAATGTATCACAATGCCACTGAAAATTTTTTTGGACACTGTTATATTCATAGGATTTTGTTTCTACACATTTGCAACGTAAATTCTCGACCTGTGAAATTTTGTATATATGACTGTCACTGTATATATGACTGTAGCGGAAACTGCTGTCGTAAATATTTCCGTAAGAAAGTTAAGTGACCACCCGCACGTAATGCGTCGTGGGCACCCACCTGGGCGACAGCCGCCCGAAAAAAAGCCATTAGGCTTTCAGCGGCACAGGTAGAAAAAAAAGGGGAGGCCATTATACTCGCTATTGACATTTCCTTGTTGAAAGCATGCTGTGGAGCTGGTAATTTATGATATTTACTGAAATGCCTAATGAAATGACGAGAAATATTTTTACATCTGCACACCTGAATACGACAAGCGTCTTTCTACGAGAGATGAGAGAATTTCTACTAAATTGTGAAATGACACATGACTATTGAATGATATTTTTATGCTTTGGTTTGCGTAATTGCTTATTTCATTTGATACCTGTTTTCCAGCTGTGTTACAGCATTAATTTTATAAAATAAACTTAGATGCATTTGCTAATGTGAACACTTTCTGTCAACAGATCTATTAAATGATAATTTTGTAATCCACATTCTTTAAAAATAGGAGCACTTGGGAAGGAAAGAACAATAAGAAGGGACTAGTAACAGTAACTGGACACATAATTTTCTTTTCAAGTTCATGGTAATATTTTTTTGTATAATAAGTTGTTGTGGTGCACCACTTTCATTTACATAGACATTAAGATGTGAATATACACTTCCCTCATCCGCATTGTTGTTTTCACTGTAATATCTTTTCTGCTTGAGCTTTGTCATGTATAGATATAAGTTTTATATTTTTTATATTTGCTGCTGCTGTTTGCCAGGCATAGTGCTACTGAATTTTAAATTGTGTTACTCTGTTAAGCTAGTTTTACTACTGACTTATTTTTCTTGTTACTGTACATTGGCTCATATTAGTTGTAATGTTGAATTGCTTGGTAATTTAGATTTACTGTAGCTTGCTTTGCGATTTTCCATTTTTTTATTGCTGTTTATATTAATTGTTTTATGTGCTGCTGCATTGCCTCGTCCCTTAGTTTAGCATCTGAGCTCAGTAGATTTAAGTTAGCTTAAGAGGGGGTAGACTATATAAGAAACTAACTATTATAAATTTATAAGAAATAGGATACTGTACAGTGGAGAAAAACTATTATTGGCAGAGGATGTGAACAAAATACAGAAAGCATGCTTAGATAGAATTTTTTTGGTGGAAACAAAGGATGAAATAAGAGGAAAGACATATGAAGTTTTGGGTTGGACTGCAGTACCAAATGTTAAACTGATAACGAACCCTGTCCTTTCCTATTGGTGTTATCCCACTATGTGTTTGTGTACCCTTGTGTATTTGTTTTCTTCCTGTCTCTGTGTAGTTTCATAGAATTTTTTCTTCTTTTAATATTAAGCTACATTCACTATGATGAGGAATACTGTTATCCTCGAATATAATTGGCATTAATAATATGTTATTTACTTTGTAAAGATGTTAGACATTATTAATTCTGTTCTGTTTAATGCTCATGTGTGAAGTTGATGTCTCAAAAGTTATTGTGATCTTTTATGTATGTACTCATGTTATAATTCCACTGATGTATATGTTAGTTCCATTCTTTTGTAAAGCCTGTACTACAAATGTTATCTGTATTGTTATGTTTTTAATGATGTATTCTGTACCATTGTTACTGTATTCTCATGTTATAAAATTGTAATTGTCACCAGTTCATGATATTATTAACTTGTTAGTTACATTTCACTGCACACATTTCTGTTGGTCATAGTATGTGGACAATATGTGAGAAGTTGGGACTGTTAGTGTTTGCACGTGTGTTACTAATTCAGCAAGGGACTGGATAACAGCATTGCTGGTTCTAAGGACAATTCCAAAAACTTCGTGAGTGCACAAGTGGTGGTTTATGGACTTGCTATATTATCCGCAAGACTCTTCGATGGTGATTGTGCACCTGCACAGTCAAAACAGCTGGCTGCTGGCTATCTCTACAAGGACTACAGTGGGTCTGCACCTCTGGTGGCCCACCAATACCGTAATCTCTACCAGGACTACAGTGGGTCTGCTCTGTGATGACCTACCTACCAATATTCTTCAAAAGGTCGACTGACTCTGCTGTGGGTTTACTCTGTTGTGGCCCATTACCTGTCTGCACGTCGAGTCAGCACTGTCTTTCCGTTGGAAGGACAACACTACTTCTTCAAGACTGCATGGAAATCCACTGCGTCTGTGTGCATTGTCTTTTACTGCTCAGACTTTGAGAAAAACTCTGCATTTTTACTGTGATGAACAATGTCGACTGTCTTTATGGACTGTGAGAAATTTTTAGCTTTTGACCAACATTGTACTAATAAGTGTGTGCATTTGATTTCTTTGTTATTGTAATTATGAAAATTTTTTTTCAAATCTGTATTGGCCACTGCCCAATCCAATTTGTAAAAATTTTTGTGGTGAGCATGGGGGCTATGTAAGTAGGCTGTTTAGGTTTTTTTATTGGTAACGCCACCTCTGTATGAAAATCACTGGATGTGCTGTGTGCAGTCTGTGGCTAGTTTGCATTGTTGTCTGCCATTGTAGTGTTGGGCAGCGGAAGCTGGATGTGAACAGCGCGTAGCGTTGCACAGTTGGAGGTGAGCCGCCAGCAGTGGTGGATGTGGGGAGAGAGATGGCGGAGTTTCGAAATTTGTCATGATCTGCTATATTTATATATGATGATATCAAGGTAAATACATTGTTTGTTCTCTGTTAATATCTTTCATTTGCTAGCTATCCCTATCAGTAGTTAGTGCCTTCCATAGTTTCAATCTTTTATTTAGCTGGCAGTAGTGGCGCTAACTGTATTGCAGTAGCTTGAGCAGCGAAGATTTTTGTGAGGTAAGTGATTTGTGAAAGGTATAGTTTAATGATAGTCAGGGCCATTCTTTTGTAGGGAATTTTGAAAGTCAGATTGCGTTGCGCTAACAAAATATTGTGTGTCAGTTTAACCACAGTCATGTATAATTGTTCAAAGGGGAGGTTTCAAAGGCACAATGCCGACTTCAGTACAAGAGGACTGACACTCTAACTTTTTATGATTCGAACCTCTCCAGTGAGTCCTGTTTTAGATTCCGATGCTTCACTTCAGGTTTACTGTATCCCTCGGACCTTCTTCTTGACGATGAAACACAGAAATTGCATCCGAATTTAATACAAAAGGCACAATGCCGACTTAAGTACAAGAGGACTGACACTCTTTCTATGATTTGAACCTCTACTGTGAGTCCAGTTTTAGATTCCGATGCTTCACTTCAGGTTTACTGTATCCCTTTTACCTTCTTATTGACGATGCAACACAGAAATTACATCCGAATTTAATACAAAGAACTCAATGCAGACTGAAGTACAAGAGGACAGACACTCTAACTTTCTATGACTTGAACCCCTCCTGTGAGTCCAGTTTTAGATTCCGATGCTTTACTTCAGGTTTACTGTATCTCTTGCACCTTCTTTTGGCCATGAAATACAGAAATTGCATCCGAATTGAATACAAAAGGCACAATGCCGACTTAAGTACAAGAGAACTGACACTCTAACTTTCTATGATTTGAACCTCTCCTGTGAGTCCAGTTTTCGATTCCGATGCTTCTCTTCAGGTTTACTGTATCCATTGAACCTTCTTGTTGACGATGTAACACAAAAATTACATCGAATTTAGTACAAAAGGCACAATGCCGACTTAAGTACAAGAGGATTGACACTCTAACTTTCTATGATTTGAACCTCTCCTGTGAGTTTAGTTTTAGATTTCGATGCTTCACTTCAGGTTTACTGTATCCCTTGGACCTTCGTATTGACGATGAAACACAGAAATTGCATCCGAATTTAATACAAAAGGAACAATGCCGACTTAAGTACAAGAGGACATTCATTCTAACTTTCTATGATTTGAACCTCTCCTGTGAGTCCAGTTTTTAATTCCGATGCATTACTTCAGGTTAACTGTATCGCTTGGACCTTCTTATTGACGATGAAACACAGAAATAGCATCCGAATTTAATACAAAAGGCACAATGCCGACTTAAGTACAAGAGGACTGACACTCTAACTTTCGATGATTTGAACCTCTCCTGAGAGACCAGTTTTAGATTCTGATGCTTCTCTTCAGGTTTACTGTATCCCTTGGACCTTCTTATTGACGATGAAACACAGAAATTGCATCCGAATTTAATACAAAAGGCACAATGCCAACCTAAGTACAAGAGGACTGACACTCTAACTTTCAATGATTTGAACCTCTCCTGTGAGTCCAGTTTTAGATTCCGATGCTTCACTTCATGTTTACTGTGTCCCTTGGACCTTCTTATTGACGATGAAACACAGAAATTGCATCCGAATTTAATACAAAATGCTCAATGCCGACTTAAGTACAAGGGGACTAACACTCTAACTTTCTATGATTTGAACCTCTCCTGTGAGTCCAGTTTTAGATTCCGATGCGTCACTTCAGGTTTACTGTATCCGTTGGACCTTCTTATCGACGATGAAACACAGAAATAGCATCCCAATTTAATACAAAAGTCACAATGCCGACTTAAGTACAAGAGGACTGACACTCTAACTTTCTGTGATTTGAACCTCTGCTGTGAGTCCAGTTTTTTAATCCGATGCTTCACTTCAGGTTTACTGTATACCTTGGACCTTCTTATTGACGATGAAGCACAGAAATTGCATCCGCATTTAATACAAAAGGCACAGTGCCGACTTAAGTACAAGAGGACTGACACTCTAACTTTCTATGATTTGAACCTCTCCTGTTAGCCCAGTTTTAGATTCCGATGCTTCACTTCAGGATTACTGTATCCCTTAGACCTTCTTATTGACGATGAAACATAGAAATTGCATTCGAATTTAATGCAAAAGGCACAATGCCGACTAAAGTACAAGAGGACTGACACTCTAACTTTCTATGAATTGAACCTCTCCTGTGAGTCCAATTATAGATTCCGATGCTTCACTTCAGGTTTACTGTATCCCTTGGACCTCCTTATTGACGATGAAACACAGATATTGCATCCGAATTTATTACAAAAGGCACAATGCCGACTTAAGTACAAGAGGACTGACACTATAACCTTCTATGATTTGAACCTCTCCTGTGAGTAAAGTTTTAGATTCCGATGCTTCACTTCAGGTTACTGTATACTTTGGACCTTCTTATTGACGATGAAACTCAGAAATTGCATCCGAATTTATTACAGAAGGCACAAAGCCGACTTAAGTACAAGAGGACTGACACACTAACTTTTTTGATTTAAACCTCTCCTGTGAGTCTAGTTTTAGATTCCGATGCTTCACTTCAGGTTTACTGTATCCCTTGGACCTTCTTATTGACGATGAAACACAGAAATTGCATCCGAATTTAATACAAAAGGCACAATGCCGACTTAAGTACAAGAGGACTGACTCTCTAACTCTCTATGATTTGAACCTCTCCTGTGAGTCCAGTTTTAGATTCCGATGCTTCACTTCAGGTATACTGTACCACTTGGACCTTCTTATTGACGATGAAACACAGAAATTGCATACGAATTTAATACAAAAGGCACAATGCCGACTTAAGTACAAGAGGACTGACACTCTAACTCTCTATGATTTGAACCTCTCCTGTGAGTCCAGTTTTCGATTCCGATGCTTCACTTCAGGTTTACTGTATCCATTGGACCTTCTTATTGACGATGTAACACAGAAATTGCATCGAATTTAATACAAAAGGCACAATGCCGACTTAAGTACAAGAGGATCGACAGTCTAACGTTCTATGATTTGAACCTCTCCTGTGAGTCCAGTTTTAGATTTCGATGCTTCACTTCAGGCTTACTGTATCCCTTGGACCATCGTATTGACAATGAAACACAGAAATTGCATCCGAATTTTTTAATACAAAGGGCACAATGCCGACTTAAGTACAAGAGGACAGACATTCTAACTTTCTATGATTTGACCCTCTCCTGTGAGTCCAGTTTTTAATTCCGATGCTTCACTTCAGGTTTACTGTATCGCTTGGACCTTCTTATTGACGATGAAACACAGAAATAGCATCCGAACTTAATACAAAAGTTACAATGCCGACTTAAGTACAAGAGGACTGACACTCTAACTTTCGATGATTTGAACCTCTCCGGAGAGACCAGTTTTAGATTCTGATGCTTCTCTTCAGGTTTACTGTATCCCTTAAACCTTCTTATTGACGATGAAACACAGAAATTGCATCCGAAGTTAATACAAAGGGCACAATGCCGATTTAAGTACAAGAGGACTGACACTCTAACTTTCAATGATTTGAACCTCTCCTGTGAGTCCAGCTTTAGATTCCGATGCTTCACTTCAGGTTTACTGTATCCCTTGGACCTTCTTATTGACGATGAAACACAGAAATTGCATCAGAATTTAATACAAAAGGCACAATGCCGACTTCAGTACAAGAGGACTGACACTCTAACTTTCAATGATTTGAACCTCTCCTTTGAGTCTAGTTTTAGATTCCGATGCTTCATTTCATGTTTACTGTGTCCCTTGGACCTTCTTATTGACGATGAAACACAGATATTGCATCCGAATTTAATCCAAAATGCTCAATGCCGACTTAAGTACAAGAGGACTGACACTCTAACTTTCTATGATTTGAACCTCTCCTGTGAGTCCAGTTTTAGATTCCGATGCTTCACTTCATGTTTACTGTGTCCCTTGGACCTTCGTATTGACGATGAAACACAAAATTGCATCCGAATTTAATACAAAATGCTCAATGCCGACTTAAGTACAAGGGGACTGACACTCTAACTTTCTATGATTTGAACCTCTCCTGTGAGTCCAGTTTTAGATTCCGATGCCTCACTTCAGGTTTACTGTATCCCTTGGACCTTCTTATCGACGATGAAACACAGAAATAGCATCCCAATTTAATACAAAAGTCACAATGCCGACTTAAGTACAAGAGGACTGACACTCTAACTTTCTGTGATTTGAACCTCTGCTGTGAGTCCAGTTTTAGATTCCGATGCTTCACTTCAGGTTTACTGTATACCTTGGACCCTCTTATTGACGATGAAACACAGAAATTGCATCCGCATTTAATACAAAAGGCACAGTGTCGACTTAAGTACAAGAGGACTGACACTCTAACTTTCTATGATTTGAACCTCTCCTGTTAGCCCAGTTTTAGATTCCGATGCTTCACTTCAGGATTACTGTATCCCTTAGACCTTCTTATTGACGATGAAACACAGAAATTGCATTCGAATTTAATGCAAAAGGCACAATGCCGACTTAAGTACAAGAGGACTGTCACCCTAGCATTCTGTGATTTGAACCTCTGCTGTGAGTCCAAATTTAGATTCCGATGCTTCACTTCAGGTTTACTGTATCCCTTGGACCTTCTTATTGACGATGAAACACAGAAATTGCACCCGCTTTTAATATAAAAGGCACAATGCCTACTTAAGTACAAGAGGACTGACACTCTAACTTTCTATGATTTGAACCTCTCCTGTTAGCCCAGTTTTAGATTCCGATGCCTCACTTCAGGTTTACTGTATCCCTTGGACCTTCTTATTGACGATGAAACACAGAAATTGCATCCGAATTTAATACAAAAGGCACAATGCCGACTTAAGTACAAGAGGACTGACACTCTAACTTTCTATGAATTGAACCTCTCCTGTGAGTCCAATTATAGATTCCGATGCTTCACTTCAGGTTTACTGTATCCCTTGGACCTCCTTATTGACGATGAAACACAGATATTGCATCCGAATTTATTACAAAAGGCACAATGCCGACTTAAGTACAAGAGGACTGACACTATAACCTTCTATGATTTGAACCTCTCCTGTGAGTAAAGTTTTAGATTCCGATGCTTCACTTCAGGTTACTGTATACTTTGGACCTTCTTATTGACGATGAAACTCAGAAATTGCATCCGAATTTATTACAAAAGGCACAAAGCCGACTTAAGTACAAGAGGACTGACACTCTAACTTTTTTGATTTAAACCTCTCCTGTGAGTCCAGTTTTAGATTCCGATGCTTCACTTCAGGTCTACTGTATCCCTTGGACCTTCTTATTGACGATGAAACACAGAAATTGCATCCGAATTTAATACAAAGGCACAATGCCAACTTAAGTACAAGAGGACTGACTCTCTAACTCTCTATGATTTGAACCTCTCCTGTGAGTCCAGTTTTAGATTCCGATGCTTCACTTCAGGTTTACTGTATCACTTGGACCTTCTTATTGACGATGAAACACAGAAATTGCATACGAATTTAATACAAAAGGCACAATGCCGACTTAAGTACAAGAGGACTGACACTGTAACTCTCTATGATATGAACCTCTCCAGTGAGTCCAGTTCTCGATTCCGATACTTCACTTCAGGTTTACTGTATCCATTGGACCTTATTGTTGACGATGTAACACAGAAATTGCATCGAATTTAATACAAAATGCACACTGCCGACTTAAGTACAAGAGGATTGACACTCTAACGTTCTATGATTTGAACCTCTCCTGTGAGTCCAGTTTTAGATTTCGATGCTTCACTTCAGGCTTACTGTATCCCTTGGACCTTCGTATTGACGATGAAACACAGAAATTGCATCCGAATTTTTTAATACAAAGTGCACAATGCCGACTTAAGTACAAGAGGACAGACATTCTAACTTTCTATGATTTGAACCTCTCCTGTGAGTCCAGTTTTTAATTCCGATGCTTCACTTCAGGTTTACTGTATCGCTTGGACCTTCTTATTGACGATGAAACACAGAAATAGCATCCGAACTTAATACAAAAGTTACAATGCCGACTTAAGTACAAGAGGACTGACACTCTAACTTTCGATGATTTGAACCTCTCCGGAGAGACCAGTTTTAGATTCTGATCCTTCTCTTCAGGTTTACTGTATCCCTTAAACCTTCTTATTGACGATGAAACACAGAAATAGCATCCGAAGTTAATACAAAGGGCACAATGCCGATTTAAGTACAAGAGGACTGACACTCTAACTTTCAATGATTTGAACCTCTCCTGTGAGTCCAGCTTTAGATTCCGATGCTTCACTTCAGGTTTACTGTATCCCTTGGACCTTCTTATTGACGATGAAACACAGAAATTGCATCCGCATTTAATACAAAAGGCACAATGCCGACTTAAGTACAAGAGGACTGACACTCTAACTGTCTGTGATTTGAACCTCTGCTGTGAGTCCAGTTTTAGATTCCGATGCTTCACCTCAGGTTTACTGAATCCCTTGGACCTTCTTATTGACGATGAAACACGAAAATTGCATCCGCATTTAATACAAAAGGCACAATGCCGACATAAGTACAAGAGGACAGACACTCAACTTTCTATGATTTGATCCTCTCCTGTTAGCCCAGTTTTAGATTCCGATGCTTCACTTCAGGTTTACTGTATCCCTTAGACCTTCTTATTGACGATGAAACACAGAAATTGCTTTCGAATTTAATACAAAAGGCACAATGCCGACATAAGTACAAGAGGACTGACACTCTAACTTTCTATGATTTGAACCTCTCCTGTGAGTTTAGTTTTAGATTTCGATGCTTCACTTCAGGTTTACTGTATCCCTTGGACCTTCGTATTGACGATGAAACACAGAAATTGCATCCGAATTTATTACAAAAGGAACAATGCCGACTTAAGTACAAGAGGACATTCATTCTAACTTTCTATGATTTGAACCTCTCCTGTGAGTCCAGTTTTTAATTCCGATGCATCACTTCAGGTTAACTGTATCGCTTGGACCTTCTTATTGACGATGAAACACAGAAATAGCATCCGAATTTAATACAAAAGGAACAATGCCGACTTAAGTACAAGAGGACTGACACTCTAACTTTCGATGATTTGAACCTCTCCTGAGAGACCAGTTTTAGATTCTGATGCTTCTCTTCAGGTTTACTGTATCCCTTGGACCTTCTTATTGACGATGAAACACAGAAATTGCATCCGAATTTAATACAAAAGGCACAATGCCAACCTAAGTACAAGAGGACTGACACTCTAACTTTCAATGATTTGAACCTCTCCTGTGAGTCCAGTTTTAGATTCCGATGCTTCACTTCATGTTTACTGTGTCCCTTGGACCTTCTTATTGACGATGAAACACAGAAATTGCATCCGAATTTAATACAAAATGCTCAATGCCGACTTAAGTACAAGGGGACTAACACTCTAACTTTCTATGATTTGAACCTCTCCTGTGAGTCCAGTTTTAGATTCCGATGCGTCACTTCAGGTTTACTGTATCCGTTGGACCTTCTTATCGACGATGAAACACAGAAATAGCATCCCAATTTAATACAAAAGTCACAATGCCGACTTAAGTACAAGAGGACTGACACTCTAACTTTCTGTGATTTGAACCTCTGCTGTGAGTCCAGTTTTTGATTCCGATGCTTCACTTCAGGTTTACTGTATACCTTGGACCTTCTAATTGACGATGAAGCACAGAAATTGCATCCGCATTTAATACAAAATGCACAGTGCCGACTTAAGTACAAGAGGACTGACACTCTAACTTTCTATGATTTGAACCTCTCCTGTTAGCCCAGTTTTAGATTCCGATGCTTCACTTCAGGATTACTGTATCCCTTAGACCTTCTTATTGACGATGAAACACAGAAATTGCATTCGAGTTTAATGCAAAAGGCACAACGCCGACTTAAGTACAAGAGAACTGTCACTCTAGCATTCTGTGATTTGAACCTCTGCTGTGAGTCCAAATTTAGATTCCGATGCTTCACTTCAGGTTTACTGTATCCCTTGGACCTTCTTATTGACGATGAAACACAGAAATTGCACCCGCTTTTAATATAAAAGGCACAATGCCGACTTAAGTACAAGAGGACTGACACTCTAACTTTCTATGATTTGAACCTCTCCTGTTAGCCCAGTTTTAGATTCCGATGCTTCACTTCAGGTTTACTGTATCCCTTGGACCTTCTTATTGACGATGAAACACAGAAATTGCATCCGAATTTAATACAAAAGGCACAATGCCGACTTAAGTACAAGAGGACTGACACTCTAACTTTCTATGAATTGAACCTCTCCTGTGAGTCCAATTATAGATTCCGATGCTTCACTTCAGGTTTACTGTATTCCTTGGACCTCCTTATTCACGATGAAACACAGATATTGCATCCGAATTTATTACAAAAGGCACAATGCCGACTTAAGTACAAGAGGACTGACACTATAACCTTCTATGATTTGAACCTCTCCTGTGAGTAAAGTTTTAGATTCCGATGCTTCACTTCAGGTTACTGTATACTTTGGACCTTCTTATTGACGATGAAACTCAGAAATTGCATCCGAATTTATTACAGAAGGCACAAAGCCGACTTAAGTACAAGAGGACTGACACACTAACTTTTTTGATTTAAACCTCTCCTGTGAGTCTAGTTTTAGATTCCGATGCTTCACTTCAGGTTTACTGTATCCCTTGGACCTTCTTATTGACGATGAAACACAGAAATTGCATCCGAATTTAATACAAAAGGCACAATGCCGACTTAAGTACAAGAGGACTGACTCTCTAACTCTCTATGATTTGAACCTCTCCTGTGAGTCCAGTTTTAGATTCCGATGCTTCACTTCAGGTATACTGTATCACTTGGACCTTCTTATTGACGATGAAACACAGAAATTGCATACGAATTTAATACAAAAGGCACAATGCCGACTTAAGTACAAGAGGACTGACACTCTAACTCTCTATGATTTGAACCTCTCCTGTGAGTCCAGTTTTCGATTCCGATGCTTCACTTCAGGTTTACTGTATCCATTGGACCTTCTTATTGACGATGTAACACAGAAATTGCATCGAATTTAATACAAAAGGCACAATGCCGACTTAAGTACAAGAGGATCGACACTCTAACGTTCTATGATTTGAACCTCTCCTGTGAGTCCAGTTTTAGATTTCGATGCTTCACTTCAGGCTTACTGTATCCCTTGGACCATCGTATTGACAATGAAACACAGAAATTGCATCCGAATTTTTTAATACAAAGGGCACAATGCCGACTTAAGTACAAGAGGACAGACATTCTAACTTTCTATGATTTGACCCTCTCCTGTGAGTCCAGTTTTTAATTCCGATGCTTCACTTCAGGTTTACTGTATCGCTTGGACCTTCTTATTGACGATGAAACACAGAAATAGCATCGGAACTTAATACAAAAGTTACAATGCCGACTTAAGTACAAGAGGACTGACACTCTAACTTTCGATGATTTGAACCTCTCCGGAGAGACCAGTTTTAGATTCTGATGCTTCTCTTCAGGTTTACTGTATCCCTTAAACCTTCTTATTGACGATGAAACACAGAAATTGCATCCGAAGTTAATACAAAGGGCACAATGCCGATTTAAGTACAAGAGGACTGACACTCTAACTTTCTATGTATTGAACCTCTCCTGTGAGTCCAATTATAGATTCCGATGCTTCACTTCAGGTTTACTGTATCCCTTGGACCTTCTTATTGACGATGAAACACAGAAATTGCACCCGCTTTTAATATAAAAGGCACAATGCCTACTTAAGTACAAGAGGACTGACACTCTAACTTTCTATGATTTGAACCTCTCCTGTTAGCCCAGTTTTAGATTCCGATGCTTCACTTCAGGTTTACTGTATCCCTTGGACCTTCTTATTGACGATGAAACACAGAAATTGCATCCGAATTTAATACATAAGGCACAATGCCGACTTAAGTACAAGAGGACTGACACTCTAACTTTCTATGAATTGAACCTCTCCTGTGAGTCCAATTATAGATTCCGATGCTTCACTTCAGGTTTACTGTATCCCTTGGACCTCCTTATTGACGATGAAACACAGATATTGCATCCGAATTTATTACAAAAGGCACAATGCCGACTTAAGTACAAGAGGACTGACACTATAACCTTCTATGATTTGAACCTCTCCTGTGAGTAAAGTTTTAGATTCCGATGCTTCACTTCAGGTTACTGTATACTTTGGACCTTCTTATTGACGATGAAACTCAGAAATTGCATCCGAATTTATTACAAAAGGCACAAAGCCGACTTAAGTACAAGAGGACTGACACTCTAACTTTTTTGATTTAAACCTCTCCTGTGAGTCCAGTTTTAGATTCCGATGCTTCACTTCAGGTTTACTGTATCCCTTGGACCTTCTTATTGACGATGAAACACAGAAATTGCATCCGAATTTAATACAAAGGCACAATGCCAACTTAAGTACAAGAGGACTGACTCTCTAACTCTCTATGATTTGAACCTCTCCTGTGAGTCCAGTTTTAGATTCCGATGCTTCACTTCAGGTTTACTGTATCACTTGGACCTTCTTATTGACGATGAAACACAGAAATTGCATACGAATTTAATACAAAAGGCACAATGCCGACTTAAGTACAAGAGGACTGACACTGTAACTCTCTATGATTTGAACCTCTCCAGTGAGTCCAGTTTTCGATTCCGATACTTCACTTCAGGTTTACTGTATCCATTGGACCTTCTTGTTGACGATGTAACACAGAAATTGCATCGAATTTAATACAAAATGCACACTGCCGACTTAAGTACAAGAGGATTGACACTCTAACGTTCTATGATTTGAACCTCTCCTGTGAGGCCAGTTTTAGATTTCGATGCTTCACTTCAGGCTTACTGTATCCCTTGGACCTTCGTATTGACGATGAAACACAGAAATTGCATCCGAATTTTTTAATACAAAGGGCACAATGCCGACTTAAGTACAAGAGGACAGACATTCTAACTTTCTATGATTTGAACCTCTCCTGTGAGTCCAGTTTTTAATTCCGATGCTTCACTTCAGGTTTACTGTATCGCTTGGACCTTCTTATTGACGATGAAACACAGAAATAGCATCCGAACTTAATACAAAAGTTACAATGCCGACTTAAGTACAAGAGGACTGACACTCTAACTTTCGATGATTTGAACCTCTCCGGAGAGACCAGTTTTAGATTCTGATCCTTCTCTTCAGGTTTACTGTATCCCTTAAACCTTCTTATTGCCGATGAAACACAGAAATTGCATCCGAAGTTAATACAAAGGGCACAATGCCGATTTAAGTACAAGAGGACTGACACTCTAACTTTCAATGATTTGAACCTCTCCTGTGAGTCCAGCTTTAGATTCCGATGCTTCACTTCAGGTTTACTGTATCCCTTGGACCTTCTTATTGACGATGAAACACAGAAATTGCATCGGAATTTAATACAAAAGGCACAATGCCGACTTCAGTACAAGAGGACTGACACTCTAACTTTCTATGATTTGAACCTCTCCTGTGAGTCCAGTTTTAGATTCCGATGCTTCATTTCATGTTTACTGTGTCCCTTGGACCTTCTTATTGACGATGAAACACAGAAATTGCATCCGAATTTAATTCAAAATGCTCAATGCCGACTTAAGTACAAGAGGACTGACACTCTAACTCTCTATGATTTGAACCCCTCCTGTGAGTCCAGTTTTAGCTTCCGATGCGTTACTTCAGGTTTACTGTATCCCTTGGACCTTCTTATTGACGATGAAACACAGAAATTGCATCCGCATTTAATACAAAAGGCACAATGCCGACTTAAGTACAAGAGGACTGACACTCTAACTTTCTATGAATTGAACCTTTCCTGCGAGTCCAGTTACAGATTCCGATGCTTCACTTCAGGTTTACTGTATCCCTTGGACCTTCTTATTGACGATGAAACACAGAAATTGCATCCGAATTTAATACAAAAGGCACAATGCCGACTTAAGTACAAGAGGACTGACACTCTAACTTTCTATGAATTGAACCTTTCCTGCGAGTCCAGTTACAGATTCCGATGCTTCACTTCAGGTTTACTGTATCCCTTGGACCTCCTTATTGACGATGAAACACAGATATTGCATCCGAATTTAATACAAAAGGCGCAATGCCGACTTCAGTACAAGAGGACTGACACTCTAAATTTCTATGAGTTGAACCTCTCCTGTGAGTAAAGTTTTAGATTCCGATGCTTCACTTCAGGTTACTGTATACCTTGGACCTTCTTATTGACGATGAAACTCAGAAATTGCATCCGAATTTAATACAAAAGGCACAATGCCGACTCAAGTACAAGATAACTGACACTCTAACTTTCTATGATTTGAACCTCTCCTGTGAGTCCTGATTTAGATTCCGATGCTACACTTCATGTTTACTGTATCCCTTGGACCTTCTTATTGACGATGAAACACAGGAATTACATCCGAATTTAATACAAAACGCACAATGCCGACTTAAGTACAAGAGGACTGACACTCTAACTTTCTAAGATGTGAAACTCTCCTGTGAGTCCAGATTTAGATTCCGATGCTTCACTTCAGGTTTACTGTACCCCTTGGACCTTCTTATTGACGATGATACACAGAAATTGCATCCGAATTTAATACAAAATTCACAATGCCGACATTAGTACAAGAGTACTGATACTCTAACTTTCTATGATTTGAACCTTTCCTGTGAGTCCAGTTATAGATTCCGATGCTTCACTTCAGGTTTGCTGTATCACTTGGACCTTGCTATAGACGATGAAACTCAGAAATTGCATCCGAATTTAATACAAAAGGCATAATGCCGACTTAAGTACAAGAGGACTGACACTCTAACTCTCTATGATTTGAACCTCTCCTGTGAGTCCAGTATTAGATTCCGATGCTTCACTTCAAGTTTATTGTATCCCTTGGACCTTCTTATTAACAATGAAACACAGAAATTCCATCGGAATTAAATACTAAAGGCACAATGCCGACTTCAGTACAAGAGGACTGATACTCTAACTTTCTATAATTTGATCCTCTCCTGTGAGCCCTGTTTTAGATTCCGATGATTCACTTCAGGTTAACTGTATCCCTTGGACCGTCTTATTGACGATGAAACACAGTAATTCCATCTGATTTAATACAAAAGGCACAATGCCGAATTAAGTACAAGAGGACTGACACTCTTTCTGTGATTTAAACATCTCCTGTGAGTCCAGTTTCAGATTCCGATGCTTCACTTCAGGTTTACTGTATCCCTTGGACCTTCTTATTGACAATGAATCACAGAAATTGCATCCGAATTTAATACAATGGGCACAATGCCGACATATGTACAAGAAGACTGACACTGTATCTCTCTACGATTTGAACTCCTCCTGAGAGTCCAGTTTTAGATTCCGATGCTTCAGTTCAGGTTTACTGTATTCCTTGGACCTTCTTATTGACGATGAAACACAGAAATTGCAACCGAATTTAATACAAAAGGCACAATGCCGACTTAAAAACAAGAGGACTGACACTCTAACTTTCTATGATTTGAACCTCTCCTGTGAGTCCAGTTTTAGATTTCGATGCTTCACTTCAGGTTACTGTATACCTTGGACCTTCCTATTGACGATAAAACACAGAAATTGCATCCGAATTTAATACAAAGGAACAAAGCCGACTTAAGTATAAGAGGACTTACACTCTAACTTTCATTGATTTGAACCTCTCCTGTGAGTCCAGTTTTAGATTCCGATGCTTCACTTCAGGTTTACTGTATCCGTGGGACCTTCTTATTGACGATGAAACACAGAAATTGCATCCGAATTTAATACAAAAGGCATAATGCCGACTTATGTACAAGAGGTCTGACACTCTAACTCTCTATGATTAGAACCTCTCCTGTGAGACCTGTTTTAGATTCCGATGCTTCATATCAGGTTTACTGTATCCCTTGGACCGTCTTATTGACGATGAAACTCAGAAATTGCATCCGATTTAATACAAACGGTACAATGCCGACTTAAGTACAAGAGGACTGACACTCTTTCTATGATTTGAACCTCTCCTGTGAGTCCAGTTTTAGATTCCGATGCTTCACTTCTGGTTTACTGTATACCTTTTACATTCTTATTGACGATGAAACACAGAAATTGTATCCGAATTTAATACAAAGAGCACAATGCATACCTAAGTACAAGAGGACTGACACTCTAACTTTCCATGATTTGAATCCCTCCTGTGAGTCCAGTTTTAGATTCCGATGCTTCACTTCAGGTTTACTGTATCCCTTGGACCTACTTATTGACGATGAAACACAGAAATTGCATCCGAATTTAATACAAAAGTCACAATGGCGACTTAAGTACAAGATACTGACACTCTAACTTACTATGATTTGAACCTCTCCTGTGAGTCCAGTTTCAGATTCCGATGCTTCACTTCAGGTTTACTGTATCCCTTGGACCTTCTTATTGACGATGAAACACAGAAATTGCATCCAAATTTAATACAAAAGGCACAATGCAGACTTAAGTACAAGATGACTGACACTCTAACTTTCTATGTTTTCAACCGCTCCTGTGAGTCCAGTTTTAGATTCCGATGCTTCACTTCAGGTTTACTGTATCCCTTTTACCTTTTTATTGACGATGAAACACAGAAATTGTATCCGAATTTAATACAAAGAGCACAATGCATACTTAAGTACAAGTGGACTGACACTCTAAGCTTTCCATGATTTGAACCCCTCCTGTGGGTCCAGTTTTAGATTCCGATGCTTCACTTCAGGTTTACTGTATCTTTTGGACCTTCTTATTGACGATGAAACACAGAAATTGCATCCGAATTTAATACAAAAGGCACAATGCAGGCTTAAGTACAAGAGGACTAAAACTCTAACTTTCTATGATTTGAACCTCTCCTGTGAGTCCAGTTATAGATTCCGATGCTTCACTTCAGGTTTACTGTATCCCTTGGGCTTTCTTATTGACGATGAAACACAGAAATTGCATCCGAATTTAATACAAAAGGAACAATGCCGACATATGTACAAGAGGACTGACACTCTAACTTTCTATGATTTGAACATCTCCTGTGAGTAAAGTTTTAAATTCCGAAGCTTCACTTCAGCTTACTGTATACCTTGGACTTTCTTATTGACGATGAAACACAGAAATTGCATCCGAATTTCATACAAAAGGCACAATGCTGACTTAAGTACAAGAATACTGACACTCTAACTTTCTGTGTTTTGAACCGCTCCTGTGAGTCCAGTTTTTGATTCCGATGCTTCACTTCAGGTTTACTGTATCCCTGGGACCTTGTTATTGACGATGAAACACAGAAATTGCATCCGAATTTAATACAAAAGCACAATGCCGACTTAAGTACAAGAGGACTGACACTCTAACTTTCTATGATTTGAACCTCTCCTGTGGGTCCCGTTTTAGATTCTTATGCTTCACCTCAGGTTTACTGTATCCCTTGGACCTTGTTATTGACCATGAAACACAGAAATTGAATCCGAATTTAATACAAAAGGCATAATGCCGACTTAAGTACAAGAGGACTGACACTCTAACTCTCTATGATTTGAACCTCTCCTGTGAGTCCAGTTTTAGATTCCGATGCTTCACTTCAGGTTTACTGTATCCCAGGGATCTTGTTATTGACGATGAAACACAGAAATTGCATCCGAATTTAATACAAAAGGCACAATGCCGACATAAGTACAAGAGGACAGACACTCTAACTTTCTATAATTTGAACCTCTCCTGAGAGTCCCGTTTTAGAGTCCGATGCTTCACCTCAGGTTTACTGTATCCCTTGGACCTTGTTATTGACGATGAAACACAGAAATTGCATCCGAATTCAATACAAAAGGCACAATGCTGACTTAAGTAGAAGAGGACTGACACTCTAACTCTCTATGATTTGAACCTCTCCCGGGAGTCCAGTTTTAGATTCCGATGCTTCACTTCAGGTGTACTGTATCCCTTGGACCTTCTTATTGACGATGAAACACAGAAATTGCATCCGAATTTAATACAAAAGGCACAATGCCGACTTAAGTACAAGAGGAGTGTCTCTCTAACCCTCAATGATTTGAACCTCTCCTGTGAGTCCAGTTTTAGATTCCGATGCTTCACTTCAGGTTTACTGTATCCCTTGGACCTACTTAATGACAATGAAACACAGAAATTGCATTAGAATTTAATACTAAAGGCACAATGCCGACTTAAGTACAAGACGACTGACACTCTAACTCTCGATGAATTGAACCTCTCCTGTGAGTCCAGTTTCAGATTCCGATGCTTCACTTCAGGTTTACTGTATCCCTTGGACCCTCTTATTGATGATGAAACACAGACATTGCATCCGAATTTAATACAAAGGGCACAATGCCGACTTAAGTACAAGAGGACTGACACTCTGTCTCTCTATGATTTGAACCCCTCCTGTGAGTCCAGTTTTAGATTCCGATGCTTCAGTTCAGGTTTACTGTATCCCTTGGACGTTCTTATTGACGATGAAACACAGAAATTGCATCCGAATTTAATACAAAAGGCACAATGCCGACTTAAGTACAAGAGGACTGACACTCTAACTTTCTAATATTTGAACCTCTGCTGTGGGTCCAGTTTTAGATTACGATGCTTCACTTCAGGTTTACTGTATACCTTGGACCTTCTTATTGACGATGAAAGTCAGAAACTGCATCCGAATTTAATACAAAAGACACAACGCCGACTTAAGTACAAGAGGACTGACACTCTAACTTTCTATGATTTGAATCTCTTCTGTGAGTCCAGTTTTAGATTCCGATGCTTCACTTCAGGTTTACTGTATCCCTTGGACCTTCTTATTGACGATGAAACACAGAAATTGCGTCAGAATTCAATACAAAAGGCACAATGCCGACTTTAGTACAAGAGGACTAATACTCTAACTTTCTATGATTTGAACCTCTCCTGTGGGTCCAGTTATAGATACCGATGCTTCACTTCAGGTTTACTGTATCCCTTGGACCTTCTTATTGTCGATGAAGTACGGAAATTGCATCCGAATTTAATACAAAAGGCACATTGCCGACTTAAGTACAAGAGAACCGACACTCTAACTTTCTATGATTTGAACCACTCCTGTGAGTACCGTTATAAATTCCGATGCTTCACTTCAGGTTTACTGTATCCCTTGGACTTTCTCATTGACGATGAAACACAGTAATTGCATCCGATTTTAATACAAAAGGCACAATGCCGACTTCAGTACAAGACGACTGACACTCTAACTTTGTATGATTTGAACCTCTTCTGTGAGTAAAGTATTATATTCCGAGGCTTCACTTCAGGTTACTGTATACCTTGGACCTTCTTAATGACGATGAAAAACAGAAATTGCATCCAAATTTATTACAAAAGGCACAATGCCGACTTAAGTACAAGAGGACTGACACTCTATCTTTCTATGATTTGAACCTCTCCTGTGAGTCTAGTTTTAGATTCCGATGCCTCACCTTATGTTTACTGTATCCCTGGGACCTTCTTATTTTCGATGAAACACAGAAATTGCATCTGAATTTAATACAAAAGCACAATGCCGACTTAAGTACACGAGGACTGACACTCTAACTTTCTATGATTTGAACCTCTCCAGTGAGTCCCGTTTTAGATTCCGATCCTTCTCCTCAGGTTTACTGTATCCCTTGGACCTTGTTATAGGCGATGAAACACAGAAATTGCATCTGAATTTTATACAAAAGGCATAATGCCGATTTAAGTACAAGAGGACTGACACTCTAACTCTCTATGATTCGAACCTCTCCCGTGAGTCCAGTTTTAGATTCCGATGCTTCACTTCAGGTTTACTGTATCCCTTGGACCTTCTTATTGACAATGAAACACAGAAATTGCATCCGAATTTAATACAAAAGGCACAATGCCGACATAAGTACAAGAGTACTGACATTCTAACACTCTATGATTAGAACTTGTCCTGTGAGTCCAGTCTAAGATTCCGATGCTTCACTTCAGGTTTACTGTATCACTTGGACCTTCTTATTGACGATGAAACACAGAAATTGCATCCGAATTTAATACTAAAGGCAAAATGCCGACTTAAGTACAAGAGGACGGACACTCTAACCCTCTATGATTTGAACCTCTCCTGTGAGTCCAGTTTAAGATTCCGATGCTTCACTTCAGGTTTACTGTATCCCTTGGACCTTCTTATTGATGATGATACACAGAAATTGCATCCGAATTTAATACAAAAGTCACAATGCGGACTGAAGTACAAGAGGTCTGACACTCTAACTCTCTATGATTTGAACCTCTCCTGTGAGCCCAGTTTCAGATTCCGATGCTTCACTTCAGGTTTACTGTATCCCTTGGACCATCTTATTGACGGTGAAACACAGAAATTGCGTCAGAATTCAATACAAAAGGCACAATGCCGACTTTAGTACAAGAGGACTAATACTCTAACTTTCTATGATTTGAACCTCTCCTGTGAGTCCAGTTATAGATACCGATGCTTCACTTCAGGTTTACTGTATCCCTTGGACCTTCTTATTGTCGATGAAGTACGGAAATTGCATCCGAATTTAATACAAAAGGCACATTGCCGACTTAAGTACAAGAGAACCGACACTCTAACTTTCTATGATTTGAACCACTCCTGTGAGTACAGTTATAAATTCCGATGCTTCACTTCAGGTTTACTGTATCCCTTGGACTTTCTTATTGACGATGAAACACAGTAATTGCATCCGATTTTAATCCAAAAGGCACAATGCCGACTTCAGTACAAGACGACTGACACTCTAACATTGTATGATTTGAACCTCTCCTGTGAGTAAAGTATTATATTCCGATGCTTCACTTCAGGTTACTGTATACCTTGGACCTTCTTAATGACGATGAAACACAGATATTGCATCCAAATTTATTACAAAAGGCACAATGCCGACTTAAGTACAAGAGGACTGACACTCTATCTTTCTATGATTTGAACCTCTCCTGTGAGTCTAGTTTTAGATTCCGATGCCTCACCTTATGTTTACTGTATCCCTGGGACCTTGTTATTGGCGATGAAACACAGAAATTGCATCCGAATTTAATACAAAAGCACAATGCCGACTTAAGTACACGAGGACTGACACTCTAACTTTCTATGATTTGAACCTCTCCTGTGAGTCCCGTTTTAGATTCCGATCCTTCACCTCAGGTTTACTGTATCCCTTGGACCTTCTTATTGACAATGAAACACAGAAATTGCATCCGAATTTAATACAAAAGGCACAATGCCGACATAAGTACAAGAGTACTGACATTCTAACACTCTATGATTAGAACTTGTCCTGTGAGTCCAGTTTTAGATTCCGATGCTTCACTTCAGGTTTACTGTATCCCTTGGACCTTCTTATTGACGATGAAACACAGAAATTGCATCCGAATTTAATACTAAAGGCACAATGCCGACTTAAGTACAAGAGGACGGACACTCTAACTCTCTATGATTTGAACCTCTCCTGTGAGTCCAGTTTAAGATTCCGATGCTTCACGTCAGGTTTACTGTATCCCTTGGACCTTCTTATTGATGATGATACACAGAAATTGCATCCGAATTTAATACAAAAGTCACAATGCGGACTGATGTACAAGAGGTCTGACACTCTAACTCTCTATGATTTGAACCTCTCCTGTGAGCCCAGTTTCAGATTCCGATGCTTCACTTCAGGTTTACTGTATCCCTTGGACCATCTTATTGACAGTGAAACACAGAAATTACGTCAGAATTCAATACAAAAAGCACAATGCCGACTTTAGTACAAGAGGACTAATACTCTAACTTTCTATGATTTGAATCTCTCCTGTGAGTCCAGTTATAGATACCGATGCTTCACTTCAGGTTTACTGTATCCCTTGGACCTTCTTATTGTCGATGAAGTACGGAAATTGCATCCGAATTTAATACAAAAGGCACATTGCTGACTTAAGTACAAGAGAACCGACACTCTAACTTTCTATGATATGAACCACTCCTGTGAGTACAGTTATAAATTCCGATGCTTCACTTCAGGTTTACTGTATCCCTTGGACTTTCTTATTGACGATGAAACACAGTAATTGCATCCGATTTTAATACAAAAGGCACAATGCCGACTTCAGTACAAGACGACTGACACTCTAACTTTGTATGATTTGAACCTCTTCTGTGAGTAAAGTATTATATTCCGATGCTTCACTTCAGGTTACTGTATACCTTGGACCTTCTTAATGACGATGAAACACAGAAATTGCATCCGAATTTATTACAAAAGGCACAATGCCGACTTAAGTACAAGAGGACTGACACTCTATCTTTCTATGATTTGAACCTCTCCTGTGAGTCTAGTTTTAGATTCCGATGCCTCACCTTATGTTTACTGTATCCCTGGGACCTTGTTATTGGCGATGAAACACAGAAATTGCATCCGAATTTAATACAAAAGCACAATGCCGACTTAAGTACACGAGGACTGACACTCTAACTTTCTATGATTTGAACCTCTCCTGTGAGTCCCGTTTTAGATTCCGATCCTTCCCCTCAGGTTTACTGTATCCCTTGGACCTTGTTATAGACGATGAAACACAGAAATTGCATCTGAATTTTAATACAAAAGGCATAATGCCGATTTAAGTACAAGAGGACTGACACTCTAACACTCTATGATTCGAACCTCTCCCGTGAGTCCAGTTTTAGATTATGATGCTTCACTTCAGGTTTACTGTATCCCTTGGACCTTCTTATTGACAATGAAACACAGAAATTGCATCCGAATTTAATACAAAACTCACAATGCCGACATAAGTACAAGAGTACTGACATTCTAACACTCTATGATTAGAACTTGTCCTGTGAGTCCAGTTTTAGATTCCGATGCTTCACTTCAGGTTTACTGTATCCCTTGGACCTTCTTATTGATGATGATACACAGAAAATGCATCCGAATTTAATACAAAAGTCACAATGCGGACTGAAGTACAAGAGGTCTGACACTCTAACTCTCTATGATTTGAACCTCTCCTGTGAGCCCAGTTTCAGATTCCGATGCTTCACTTCAGGTTTACTGTATCCCTTGGACCATCTTATTGACGGAGAAACACAGAAAATTCGTCAGAATTCAATACAAAAGGCACAATGCCGACTTTAATACAAGAGGACTAATACTCTAACTTTCTAATATTTGAACCTCTGCTGTGGGTCCAGTTTTAGATTACGATGCTTCACTTCAGGTTTACTGTATACCTTGGACCTTCTTATTGACGATGAAAGTCAGAAACTGCATCCGAATTTAATACAAAAGACACAATGCCGACTTAAGTACAAGAGGACTGACACTCTAACTTTCTATGATTTGAATCTCTTCTGTGAGTCCAGTTTTAGATTCCGATGCTTCACTTCAGGTTTGCTGTATCCCTTGGACCTTCTTATTGACGATGAAACACAGAAATTGCGTCAGAATTCAATACAAAAGGCACAATGCCGACTTTAGTACAAGAGGACTAATACTCTAACTTTCTATGATTTGAACCTCTCCTGTGAGTCCAGTTATAGATACCGATGCTTGACTTCAGGTTTACTGTATCCCTTGGACCTTCTTATTGTCGATGAAGTACGGAAATTGCATCCGAATTTAATACAGAAGGCACATTGCCGACTTAAGTACAAGAGAACCGACACTCTAACTTTCTATGATTTGAACCACTCCTGTGAGTACAGTTATAAATTCCGATGCTTCACTTCAGGTTTACTGTATCCCTTGGACTTTCTTATTGACGATGAAACACAGCAATTGCATCCGATTTTAATACAAAAGGCACAATGCCGACTTCAGTACAAGACGACTGACACTCTAACTTTGTATGATTTGAACCTCTTCTGTGAGTAAAGTATTATATTCCGATGCTTCACTTCAGGTTACTGTATACCTTGGACCTTCTTAATGACGATGAAACACAGAAATTGCATCCGAATTTATTACAAAAGGCACAATGCCGACTTAAGTACAAGAGGACTGACACTCTATCTTTCTATGATTTGAACCTCTCCTGTGAGTCTAGTTTTAGATTCCGATGCCTCACCTTATGTTTACTGTATCCCTGGGACCTTGTTATTGGCGATGAAACACAGAAATTGCATCCGAATTTAATACAAAAGCACAATGCCGACTTAAGTACACGAGGACTGACACTCTAACTTTCTATGATTTGAACCTCTCCTGTGAGTCCCGTCTTAGATTCCGATCCTTCACCTCAGGTTTACTGTATCCCTTGGACCTTGTTATAGACGATGAAACACAGAAATTGCATCCGAATTTAATACTAAAGGCACAATGCCGACTTAAGTACAAGAGGACGGACACTCTAACTCTCTATGATTTGAACCTCTCCTGTGAGTCCAGTTTAAGATTCCGATGCTTCACTTCAGGTTTACTGTATCCCTTGGACCTTCTTATTGATGATGATACACAGAAATCGCATCCGAATTTAATACAAAAGTCACAATGCGGACTGAAGTACAAGAGGTCTGACACTCTAACTCTCTATGATTTGAACCTCTCCTGTGAGCCCAGTTTCAGATTCCGATGCTTCACTTCAGGTTTACTGTATCCCTTGGACCATCTCATTGACGGTGATACACAGAAATTGCATCCGAATTTAATACAAAAGTCACAATGCGGACTGAAGTACAAGAGGTCTGACACTCTAACTCTCTATGATTTGAACCTCTCCTGTGAGCCCAGTTTCAGATTCCGATGCTTCACTTCAGGTTTACTGTATCCCTTGGACCATCATATTGACGGTGAAACACAGAAATTGCGTCAGAATTCAATACAAAAGGCACAATGCCGACTTTAGTACAAGAGGACTAATACTCTAACTTTCTATGATTTGAACCTCTCCTGTGAGTCCAGTTATAGATACCGATGCTTCACTTCAGGTTTACTGTATCCCTTGGACCTTCTTATTGTCGATGAAGTACGGAAATTGCATCCGAATTTAATACAAAAGGCACATTGCCGACTTAAGTACAAGAGAATCGACACTCTAACTTTCTATGATTTGAACCACTCCTGTGAGTACAGTTATAAATTCCGATGCTTCACTTCAGGTTTACTGTATCCCTTGGACTTTCTTATTGACGATGAAGCACAGTAATTGCATCCGATTTTAATACAAAAGGCACAATGCCGACTTCAGTACAAGACGACTGACACTCTAACTTTGTATGATTTGAACCTCTTCTGTGAGTAAAGTATTATATTCCGATGCTTCACTTCAGGTTACTGTATACCTTGGACCTTCTTATTGACAATGAAACACAGAAATTGCATCCGAATTTAATACAAAAGGCACAATGCCGACATAAGTACAAGAGTACTGACATTCTAACACTCTATGATTAGAACTTGTCCTGTGAGTCCAGTTTTAGATTCCGATGCTTCACTTCAGGTTTACTGTATCCCTTGGACCTTCTTATTGACGATGAAACACAGAAATTGCATCCGAATTTAATACAAAAGTCACAATGCGGACTGATGTACAAGAGGTCTGACACTCTAACTCTCTATGATTTGAACCTCTCCTGTGAGCCCAGTTTCAGATTCCGATGCTTCACTTCAGGTTTACTGTATCCCTTGGACCATCTTATTGACAGTGAAACACAGAAATTACGTCAGAATTCAATACAAAAAGCACATTGCCGACTTTAGTACAAGAGGACTAATACTCTAACTTTCTATGATTTGAATCTCTCCTGTGAGTCCAGTTATAGATACCGATGCTTCACTTCAGGTTTACTGTATCCCTTGGACCTTCTTACTGTCGATGAAGTACGGAAATTGCATCCGAATTTAATACAAAAGGCACATTGCTGACTTAAGTACAAGAGAACCGACACTCTAACTTTCTATGATATGAACCACTCCTGTGAGTACAGTTATAAATTCCGATGCTTCACTTCAGGTTTACTGTATCCCTTGGACTTTCTTATTGACGATGAAACACAGTAATTGCATCCGATTTTAATACAAAAGGCACAATGCCGACTTCAGTACAAGACGACTGACACTCTAACTTTGTATGATTTGAACCTCTTCTGTGAGTAAAGTATTATATTCCGATGCTTCACTTCAGGTTACTGTATACCTTGGACCTTCTTAATGACGATGAAACACAGAAATTGCATCCGAATTTATTACAAAAGGCACAATGCCGACTTAAGTACAAGAGGACTGACACTCTATCTTTCTATGATTTGAACCTCTCCTGTGAGTCTAGTTTTAGATTCCGATGCCTCACCTTATGTTTACTGTATCCCTGGGACCTTGTTATTGGCGATGAAACACAGAAATTGCATCCGAATTTAATACAAAAGCACAATGCCGACTTAAGTACACGAGGACTGACACTCTAACTTTCTATGATTTGAACCTCTCCTGTGAGTCCCGTTTTAGATTCCGATCCTTCACCTCAGGTTTACTGTATCCCTTGGACCTTGTTATAGACGATGAAACACAGAAATTGCATCTGAATTTTAATACAAAAGGCATAATGCCGATTTAAGTACAAGAGGACTGAACCTCTAACTCTCTATGATTCGAACCTCTCCCGTGAGTCCAGTTTTAGATTCCGATGCTTCACTTCAGGTTTACTGTATCCCTTGGACCTTCTTATTAACAATGAAACACAGAAATTGCATCCGAATTTAATACAAAACTCACAATGCCGACATAAGTACAAGAGTACTGACATTCTAACACTCTATGATTAGAACTTGTCCTGTGAGTCCAGTTTTAGATTCCGATGCTTCACTTCAGGTTTACTGTATCCCTTGGACCTTCTTATTGATGATGATACACAGAAAATGCATCCGAATTTAATACAAAAGTCACAATGCGGACTGAAGTACAAGAGGTCTGACACTCTAACTCTCTATGATTTGAACCTCTCCTGTGAGCCCAGTTTCAGATTCCGATGCTTCACTTCAGGTTTACTGTATCCCTTGGACCATCTTATTGACGGAGAAACACAGAAAATTCGTCAGAATTCAATACAAAAGGCACAATGCCGACTTTAATACAAGAGGACTAATACTCTAACTTTCTAATATTTGAACCTCTGCTGTGGGTCCAGTTTTAGATTACGATGCTTCACTTCAGGTTTACTGTATACCTTGGACCTTCTTATTGACGATGAAAGTCAGAAACTGCATCCGAATTTAATACAAAAGACACAATGCCGACTTAAGTACAAGAGGACTGACACTCTAACTTTCTATGATTTGAATCTCTTCTGTGAGTCCAGTTTTAGATTCCGATGCTTCACTTCAGGTTTACTGTATCCCTTGGACCTTCTTATTGACGATGAAACACAGAAATTGCGTCAGAATTCAATACAAAAGGCACAATGCCGACTTTAGTACAAGAGGACTAACTTTCTATGATTTGAACCTCTCCTGTGAGTCCAGTTATAGATACCGATGCTTCACTTCAGGTTTACTGTATCCCTTGGACCTTCTTATTGTCGATGAAGTACGGAAATTGCATCCGAATTTAATACAGAAGGCACATTGCCGACTTAAGTACAAGAGAACCGACACTCTAACTTTCTATGATTTGAACCACTCCTGTGAGTACAGTTATAAATTCCGATGCTTCACTTCAGGTTTACGGTATCCCTTGGACTTTCTTATTGACGATGAAACACAGCAATTGCATCCGATTTTAATACAAAAGGCACAATGCCGACTTCAGTACAAGACGACTGACTCTCTAACTTAGTATGATTTGAACCTCTTCTGTGAGTAAAGTATTATATTCCGATGCTTCACTTCAGGTTACTGTATACCTTGGACCTTCTTAATGACGATGAAACACAGAAATTGCATCCGAATTTATTACAAAAGGCACAATGCCGACTTAAGTACAAGAGGACTGACACTCTATCTTTCTATGATTTGAACCTCTCCTGTGAGTCTAGTTTTAGATTCCGATGCCTCACCTTATGTTTACTGTATCCCTGGGACCTTGTTATTGGCGATGAAACACAGAAATTGCATCCGAATTTAATACAAAAGCACAATGCCGACTTAAGTACACGAGGACTGACACTCTAACTTTCTATGATTTGAACCTCTCCTGTGAGTCCCGTTTTAGATTCCGATCCTTCACCTCAGGTTTACTGTATCCCTTGGACCTTGTTATAGACGATGAAACACAGAAATTGCATCCGAATTTAATACTAAAGGCACAATGCCGACTTAAGTACAAGAGGACGGACACTCTAACTCTCTATGATTTGAACCTCTCCTGTGAGTCCAGTTTAAGATTCCGATGCTTCACTTCAGGTTTACTGTATCCCTTGGACCATCTTATTGACGGTGAAACACAGAAATTGCGTCAGAATTCAATACAAAAGGCACAATGCCGACTTTAGTACAAGAGGACTAATACTCTAACTTTCTATGATTTGAACCTCTCCTGTGAGTCCAGTTATAGATACCGATGCTTCACTTCAGGTTTACTGTATCCCTTGGACCTTCTTATTGTCGATGAAGTACGGAAATTGCATCCGAATTTAATACAAAAGGCACATTGCCGACTTAAGTACAAGAGAATCGACACTCTAACTTTCTATGATTTGAACCACTCCTGTGAGTACAGTTATAAATTCCGATGCTTCACTTCAGGTTTACTGTATATCTTGGACTTTCTTATTGACGATGAAGCACAGTAATTGCATCCGATTTTAATACAAAAGGCACAATGCCGACTTCAGTACAAGACGACTGACACTCTAACTTTGTATGATTTGAACCTCTTCTGTGAGTAAAGTATTATATTCCGATGCTTCACTTCAGGTTACTGTATACCTTGGACCTTCTTATTGACAATGAAACACAGAAATTGCATCCGAATTTAATACAAAAGGCACAATGCCGACATAAGTACAAGAGTACTGACATTCTAACACTCTATGATTAGAACTTGTCCTGTGAGTCCAGTTTTAGATTCCGATGCTTCACTTCAGGTTTACTGTATCCCTTGGACCTTCTTATTGACGATGAAACACAGAAATTGCATCCGAATTTAATACAAAAGTCACAATGCGGACTGATGTACAAGAGGTCTGACACTCTAACTCTCTATGATTTGAACCTCTCCTGTGAGCCCAGTTTCAGATTCCGATGCTTCACTTCAGGTTTACTGTATCCCTTGGACCATCTTATTGACAGTGAAACACAGAAATTACGTCAGAATTCAATACAAAAAGCACATTGCCGACTTTAGTACAAGAGGACTAATACTCTAACTTTCTGTGATTTGAATCTCTCCTGTGAGTCCAGTTATAGATACCGATGCTTCACTTCAGGTTTACTGTATCCCTTGGACCTTCTTATTGTCGATGAAGTACGGAAATTGCATCCGAATTTAATACAAAAGGCACATTGCTGACTTAAGTACAAGAGAACCGACACTCTAACTTTCTATGATATGAACCACTCCTGTGAGTACAGTTATAAATTCCGATGCTTCACTTCAGGTTTACTGTATCCCTTGGACTTTGTTATTGACGATGAAACACAGTAATTGCATCCGATTTTAATACAAAAGGCACAATGCCGACTTCAGTACAAGACGACTGACACTCTAACTTTGTATGATTTGAACCTCTTCTGTGAGTAAAGTATTATATTCCGATGCTTCACTTCAGGTTACTGTATACCTTGGACCTTCTTAATGACGATGAAACACAGAAATTGCATCCGAATTTATTACAAAAGGCACAATGCCGACTTAAGTACAAGAGGACTGACACTCTATCTTTCTATGATTTGAACCTCTCCTGTGAGTCTAGTTTTAGATTCCGATGCCTCACCTTATGTTTACTGTATCCCTGGGACCTTGATATTGGCGATGAAACACAGAAATTGCATCCGAATTTAATACAAAAGCACAATGCCGACTTAAGTACACGAGGACTGACACTCTAACTTTCTATGATTTGAACCTCTCCTGTGAGTCCCGTTTTAGATTCCGATCCTTCACCTCAGGTTTACTGTATCCCTTGGACCTTGTTATAGACGATGAAACACAGAAATTGCATCTGAATTTTAATACAAAAGGCATAATGCCGATTTAAGTACAAGAGGACTGACACTCTAACTCTCTATGATTCGAACCTCTCCCGTGAGTCCAGTTTTAGATTCCGATGCTTCACTTCAGGTTTACTGTATCCCTTGGACCTTCTTATTGACAATGAAACACAGAAATTGCATCCGAATTTAATACAAAGGGCACAATGCCGGCATAAGTACAAGAGTACTGACATTCTAACACTCTATGATTAGAACTTGTCCTGTGAGTCCAGTTTTAGATTCCGATGCTTCACTTCAGGTTTACTGTATCCCTTGGACCTTCTTATTGACGATGAAACACAGAAATTGCATCCGAATTTAATACAAAAGTCACAATGCGGACTGATGTACAAGAGGTCTGACACTCTAACTCTCTATGATTAACCTCTCCTGTGAGCCCAGTTTCAGATTCCGATGCTTCACTTCAGGTTTACTGTATCCCTTGGACCATCTTATTGACAGTGAAACACAGAAATTACGTCAGAATTCAATACAAAAAGCACATTGCCGACTTTAGTACAAGAGGACTAATACTCTAACTTTCTATGATTTGAATCTCTCCTGTGAGTCCAGTTATAGATACCGATGCTTCACTTCAGGTTTACTGTATCCCTTGGACCTTCTTATTGTCGATGAAGTACGGAAATTGCATCCGAATTTAATACAAAAGGCACATTGCTGACTTAAGTACAAGAGAACCGACACTCTAACTTTCTATGATATGAACCACTCCTGTGAGTACAGTTATAAATTCCGATGCTTCACTTCAGGTTTACTGTATCCCTTGGACTTTCTTATTGACGATGAAACACAGTAATTGCATCCGATTTTAATACAAAAGGCACAATGCCGACTTCAGTACAAGACGACTGACACTCTAACTTTGTATGATTTGAACCTCTTCTGTGAGTAAAGTATTATATTCCGATGCTTCACTTCAGGTTACTGTATACCTTGGACCTTCTTAATGACGATGAAACACAGAAATTGCATCCGAATTTATTACAAAAGGCACAATGCCGACTTAAGTACAAGAGGACTGACACTCTATCTTTCTATGATTTGAACCTCTCCTGTGAGTCTAGTTTTAGATTCCGATGCCTCACCTTATGTTTACTGTATCCCTGGGACCTTGTTATTGGCGATGAAACACAGAAATTGCATCCGAATTTAATACAAAAGCACAATGCCGACTTAAGTACACGAGGACTGACACTCTAACTTTCTATGATTTGAACCTCTCCTGTGAGTCCCGTTTTAGATTCCGATCCTTCACCTCAGGTTTACTGTATCCCTTGGACCTTGTTATAGACGATGAAACACAGAAATTGCATCTGAATTTTAATACAAAAGGCATAATGCCGATTTAAGTACAAGAGGACTGACACTCTAACTCTCTATGATTCGAACCTCTCCCGTGAGTCCAGTTTTAGATTCCGATGCTTCACTTCAGGTTTACTGTATCCCTTGGACCTTCTTATTGACAATGAAACACAGAAATTGCATCCGAATTTAATACAAAACTCACAATGCCGACATAAGTACAAGAGTACTGACATTCTAACACTCTATGATTAGAACTTGTCCTGTGAGTCCAGTTTTAGATTCCGATGCTTCACTTCAGGTTTACTGTATCCCTTGGACCTTCTTATTGATGATGATACACAGAAAATGCATCCGAATTTAATACAAAAGTCACAATGCGGACTGAAGTACAAGAGGTCTGACACTCTAACTCTCTATGATTTGAACCTCTCCTGTGAGCCCAGTTTCAGATTCCGATGCTTCACTTCAGGTTTACTGTATCCCTTGGACCATCTTATTGACGGAGAAACACAGAAAATTCGTCAGAATTCAATACAAAAGGCACAATGCCGACTTTAATACAAGAGGACTAATACTCTAACTTTCTAATATTTGAACCTCTGCTGTGGGTCCAGTTTTAGATTACGATGCTTCACTTCAGGTTTACTGTATACCTTGGACCTTCTTATTGACGATGAAAGTCAGAAACTGCATCCGAATTTAATACAAAAGACACAATGCCGACTTAAGTACAAGAGGACTGACACTCTAACTTTCTATGATTTGAATCTCTTCTGTGAGTCCAGTTTTAGATTCCGATGCTTCACTTCAGGTTTACTGTATCCCTTGGACCTTCTTATTGACGATGAAACACAGAAATTGCGTCAGAATTCAATACAAAAGGCACAATGCCGACTTTAGTACAAGAGGACTAACTTTCTATGATTTGAACCTCTCCTGTGAGTCCAGTTATAGATACCGATGCTTCACTTCAGGTTTACTGTATCCCTTGGACCTTCTTATTGTCGATGAAGTACGGAAATTGCATCCGAATTTAATACAGAAGGCACATTGCCGACTTAAGTACAAGAGAACCGACACTCTAACTTTCTATGATTTGAACCACTCCTGTGAGTACAGTTATAAATTCCGATGCTTCACTTCAGGTTTACGGTATCCCTTGGACTTTCTTATTGACGATGAAACACAGCAATTGCATCCGATTTTAATACAAAAGGCACAATGCCGACTTCAGTACAAGACGACTGACTCTCTAACTTAGTATGATTTGAACCTCTTCTGTGAGTAAAGTATTATATTCCGATGCTTCACTTCAGGTTACTGTATACCTTGGACCTTCTTAATGACGATGAAACACAGAAATTGCATCCGAATTTATTACAAAAGGCACAATGCCGACTTAAGTACAAGAGGACTGACACTCTATCTTTCTATGATTTGAACCTCTCCTGTGAGTCTAGTTTTAGATTCCGATGCCTCACCTTATGTTTACTGTATCCCTGGGACCTTGTTATTGGCGATGAAACACAGAAATTGCATCCGAATTTAATACAAAAGCACAATGCCGACTTAAGTACACGAGGACTGACACTCTAACTTTCTATGATTTGAACCTCTCCTGTGAGTCCCGTTTTAGATTCCGATCCTTCACCTCAGGTTTACTGTATCCCTTGGACCTTGTTATAGACGATGAAACACAGAAATTGCATCCGAATTTAATACTAAAGGCACAATGCCGACTTAAGTACAAGAGGACGGACACTCTAACTCTCTATGATTTGAACCTCTCCTGTGAGTCCAGTTTAAGATTCCGATGCTTCACTTCAGGTTTACTGTATCCCTTGGACCTTCTTATTGATGATGATACACAGAAATCGCATCCGAATTTAATACAAAAGTCACAATGCGGACTGAAGTACAAGAGGTCTGACACTCTAACTCTCTATGATTTGAACCTCTCCTGTGAGCCCAGTTTCAGATTCCGATGCTTCACTTCAGGTTTACTGTATCCCTTGGACCATCTCATTGACGGTGATACACAGAAATTGCATCCGAATTTAATACAAAAGTCACAATGCGGACTGAAGTACAAGAGGTCTGACACTCTAACTCTCTATGATTTGAACCTCTCCTGTGAGCCCAGTTTCAGATTCCGATGCTTCACTTCAGGTTTACTGTATCCCTTGGACCATCTTATTGACGGTGAAACACAGAAATTGCGTCAGAATTCAATACAAAAGGCACAATGCCGACTTTAGTACAAGAGGACTAATACTCTAACTTTCTATGATTTGAACCTCTCCTGTTAGTCCAGTTATAGATACCGATGCTTCACTTCAGGTTTACTGTATCCCTTGGACCATCTTATTGTCGATGAAGTACGGAAATTGCATCCGAATTTAATACAAAAGGCACATTGCCGACTTAAGTACAAGAGAATCGACACTCTAACTTTCTATGATTTGAACCACTCCTGTGAGTACAGTTATAAATTCCGATGCTTCACTTCAGGTTTACTGTATCCCTTGGACTTTCTTATTGACGATGAAGCACAGTAATTGCATCCGATTTTAATACAAAAGGCACAATGCCGACTTCAGTACTAGACGACTGACACTCTAACTTTGTATGATTTGAACCTCTTCTGTGAGTAAAGTATTATATTCCGATGCTTCACTTCAGGTTACTGTATACCTTGGACCTTCTTAATGACGATGAAACACAGAAATTGCATCCGAATTTAATACAAAAGGCACAATGCCGACTTAAGTACAAGAGGACTGACACTCTATCTTTCTATGATTTGAACCTCTCCTGTGAGTCTAGTTTTAGATTCCGATGCCTCACCTTATGTTTACTGTATCCCTGGGACCTTGTTATTGGCGATGAAACACAGAAATTGCATCCGAATTTAATACAAAAGCACAATGCCGACTTAAGTACACGAGGACTGACACTCTAACTTTCTATGATTTGAACCTCTCCTGTGAGTCCCGTTTTAGATTCCGATCCTTCACCTCAGGTTTACTGTATCCCTTGGACCTTGTTATAGACGATGAAACACAGAAATTGCATCTGAATTTTATACAAAAGGCATAATGCCGATTTAAGTACAAGAGGACTGACACTCTAACTCTCTATGATTCGAACCTCTCCCGTGAGTCCAGTTTTAGATTCCGATGCTTCACTTCAGGTTTACTGTATCCCTTGGACCTTCTTATTGACAATGAAACACAGAAATTGCATCCGAATTTAATACAAAAGTCACAATGCGGACTGAAGTACAAGAGGTCTGACACTCTAACTGTCTATGATTTGAACCTCACCTGTGAGCCCAGTTTCAGATTCCGATGCTTCACTTCAGGTTTACTGTATCCCTTGGACCATCTTATTGACGGTGAAACACAGAAATTGTGTCAGAATTCAATACAAAAGGCACAATGCCGACTTTAGTACAAGAGGACTAATACTCTAACTTTCTATGATTTGAACCTCTCCTGTGAGTCCCGTTTTAGATTCCGATCCTTCACCTCAGGTTTACTGTATCCCTTGGACCTTGTTATAGACGATGAAACACAGAAATTGCATCTGAATTTTAATACAAAAGGCATAATGCCGATTTAAGTACAAGAGGACTGACACTCTAACTCTCTATGATTCGAACCTCTCCCGTGAGTCCAGTTTTAGATTCCGATGCTTCACTTCAGGTTTACTGTATCCCTTGGACCTTCTTATTGACAATGAAACACAGAAATTGCATCCGAATTTAATACAAAACTCACAATGCCGACATAAGTACAAGAGTACTGACATTCTAACACTCTATGATTAGAACTTGTCCTGTGAGTCCAGTTTTAGATTCCGATGCTTCACTTCAGGTTTACTGTATCCCTTGGACCTTCTTATTGATGATGATACACAGAAAATACATCCGAATTTAATACAAAAGTCACAATGCGGACTGAAGTACAAGAGGTCTGACACTCTAACTCTCTATGATTTGAACCTCTCCTGTGAGCCCAGTTTCAGATTCCGATGCTTCACTTCAGGTTTACTGTATCCCTTGGACCATCTTATTGACGGAGAAACACAGAAAATTCGTCAGAATTCAATACAAAAGGCACAATGCCGACTTTAATACAAGAGGACTAATACTCTAACTTTCTAATATTTGAACCTCTGCTGTGGGTCCAGTTTTAGATTACGATGCTTCACTTCAGGTTTACTGTATACCTTGGACCTTCTTATTGACGATGAAAGTCAGAAACTGCATCCGAATTTAATACAAAAGACACAATGCCGACTTAAGTACAAGAGGACTGACACTCTAACTTTCTATGATTTGAATCTCTTCTGTGAGTCCAGTTTTAGATTCCGATGCTTCACTTCAGGTTTACTGTATCCCTTGGACCTTCTTATTGACGATGAAACACAGAAATTGCGTCAGAATTCAATACAAAAGGCACAATGCCGACTTTAGTACAAGAGGACTAACTTTCTATGATTTGAACTTCTCCTGTGAGTCCAGTTATAGATACCGATGCTTCACTTCAGGTTTACTGTATCCCTTGGACCTTCTTATTGTCGATGAAGTACGGAAATTGCATCCGAATTTAATACAGAAGGCACATTGATGACTTAAGTACAAGAGAACCGACACTCTAACTTTCTATGATTTGAACCACTCCTGTGAGTACAGTTATAAATTCCGATGCTTCACTTCAGGTTTACTGTATCCCTTGGACTTTCTTATTGACGATGAAACACAGCAATTGCATCCGATTTTAATACAAAAGGCACAATGCCGACTTCAGTACAAGACGACTGACACTCTAACTTAGTATGATTTGAACCTCTTCTGTGAGTAAAGTATTATATTCCGATGCTTCACTTCAGGTTACTGTATACCTTGGACCTTCTTAATGACGATGAAACACAGAAATTGCATCCGAATTTATTACAAAAGGCACAATGCCGACTTAAGTACAAGAGGACTGACACTCTATCTTTCTATGATTTGAACCTCTCCTGTGAGTCTAGTTTTAGATTCCGATGCCTCACCTTATGTTTACTGTATCCCTGGGACCTTGTTATTGGCGATGAAACACAGAAATTGCATCCGAATTTAATACAAAAGCACAATGCCGACTTAAGTACACGAGGACTGACACTCTAACTTTCTATGATTTGAACCTCTCCTGTGAGTCCCGTTTTAGATTCCGATCCTTCACCTCAGGTTTACTGTATCCCTTGGACCTTGTTATAGACGATGAAACACAGAAATTGCATCCGAATTTAATACCAAAGGCACAATGCCGACTTAAGTACAAGAGGACGGACACTCTAACTCTCTATGATTTGAACCTCTCCTGTGAGTCCAGTTTAAGATTCCGATGCTTCACTTCAGGTTTACTGTATCCCTTGGACCTTCTTATTGATGATGATACACAGAAATCGCATCCGAATTTAATACAAAAGTCACAATGCGGACTGAAGTACAAGAGGTCTGACACTCTAACTCTCTATGATTTGAACCTCTCCTGTGAGCCCAGTTTCAGATTCCGATGCTTCACTTCAGGTTTACTGTATCCCTTGGACCATCTCATTGACGGTGATACACAGAAATTGCATCCGAATTTAATACAAAAGTCACAATGCGGACTGAAGTACAAGAGGTCTGACACTCTAACTCTCTATGATTTGAACCTCTCCTGTGAGGCCAGTTTCAGATTCCGATGCTTCACTTCAGGTTTACTGTATCCCTTGGACCATCTTATTGACGGTGAAACACAGAAATTGCGTCAGAATTCAATACAAAAGGCACAATGCCGACTTTAGTACAAGAGGACTAATACTCTAACTTTCTATGATTTGAACCTCTCCTGTGAGTCCAGTTATAGATACCGATGCTTCACTTCAGGTTTACTGTATCCCTTGGACCTTCTTATTGTCGATGAAGTACGGAAATTGCATCCGAATTTAATACAAAAGGCACATTGCCGAATTAAGTACAAGAGAATCGACACTCTAACTTTCTATGATTTGAACCACTCCTGTGAGTACAGTTATAAATTCCGATGCTTCACTTCAGGTTTACTGTATCCCTTGGACTTTCTTATTGACGATGAAGCACAGTAATTGCATCCGATTTTAATACAAAAGGCACAATGCCGACTTCAGTACTAGACGACTGACACTCTAACTTTGTATGATTTGAACCTCTTCTGTGAGTAAAGTATTATATTCCGATGCTTCACTTCAGGTTACTGTATACCTTGGACCTTCTTAATGACGATGAAACACAGAAATTGCATCCGAATTTATTACAAAAGGCACAATGCCGACTTAAGTACAAGAGGACTGACACTCTATCTTTCTATGATTTGAACCTCTCCTGTGAGTCTAGTTTTAGATTCCGATGCCTCACCTTATGTTTACTGTATCCCTGGGACCTTGTTATTGGCGATGAAACACAGAAATTGCATCCGAATTTAATACAAAAGCACAATGCCGACTTAAGTACACGAGGACTGACACTCTAACTTTCTATGATTTGAACCTCTCCTGTGAGTCCCGTTTTAGATTCCGATCCTTCACCTCAGGTTTACTGTATCCCTTGGACCTTGTTGTAGACGATGAAACACAGAAATTGCATCTGAATTTTATACAAAAGGCATAATGCCGATTTAAGTACAAGAGGACTGACACTCTAACTCTCTATGATTCGAACCTCTCCCGTGAGTCCAGTTTTAGATTCCGATGCTTCACTTCAGGTTTACTGTATCCCTTGGACCTTCTTATTGACAATGAAACACAGAAATTGCATCCGAATTTAATACAAAAGTCACAATGCGGACTGAAGTACAAGAGGTCTGACACTCTAACTCTCTATGATTTGAACCTCACCTGTGAGCCCAGTTTCAGATTCCGATGCTTCACTTCAGGTTTACTGTATCCCTTGGACCATCTTATCGACGGTGAAACACAGAAATTGTGTCAGAATTCAATACAAAAGGCACAATGCCGACTTTAGTACAAGAGGACTAATACTCTAACTTTCTATGATTTGAACCTCTCCTGTGAGTCCACTTATAGATACCGATGCTTCACTTCAGGTTTACTGTATCCCTTGGACCTTCTTATTGTCGATGAAGTACGGAAATTGCATCCGAATTTAATACAAAAGGCACATTGCCGACTTAAGTACAAGAGAACCGACACTCTAACTTTCTATGATTTGAACCACTCCTGTGAGTACAGTTATAAATTCCGATGCTTCACTTCAGGTTTACTGTATTCCTTGGACTTTCTTATTGACGATGAAACACAGTAATTGCATCCGATTTTAATACAAAATTCACAATGCCGACTTCAGTACAAGACGACTGACACTCTAACTTTGTATGATTTGAACCTCTTCTGTGAGTAAAGTATTATATTCCGATGCTTCACTTCAGGTTACTGTATACCTTGGACCTTCTTAATGACGATGAAACACAGAAATTGCATCCGAATTTATTACAAAAGGCACAATGCCGACTTAAGTACAAGAAGACTGACACTCTATCTTTCTATGATTTGAACCTCTCCTGTGAGTCTTGTTTTAGATTCCGATGCCTCACTTTATGTTTACTGTATCCCTGGGACCTTGTTATTGGCGATGAAACACAGAAATTGCATCCGAATTTAATACAAAAGCACAATGCCGACATAAGTACACGAGGACTGACACTCTAACTTTCTATGATTTGAACCTCTCCTGTGAGTCACGTTTTAGATTCCGATCCTTCACCTCAGGTTTACTGTATCCCTTGGACCTTGTTATAGACGATGAAACACAGAAATTGCATCTGAATTTTATACAAAAGGCATAATGCCGATTTAAGTACAAGAGGACTGACACTCTAACTCTCTATGAATTGAACCTCTCCTGTGAGTCCAGTTTTAGATTCCGATGCTTCAGTTCAGGTTTACTGTATGACTTGACCTTCTTATTAACGATGAAACACAGAAATTGCATCCGAATTTAATACAAAAGGCACAATGCCGACTTAAGTACAGGAGGACTGATACTCTAACTTTCTATGATTTGAACATCTCCTGTGAGTCCAGTTTTAGATTCCGATGCTTCACTTCAGGTTTTTTTGTATCCGTGGGACCTTCTTATTGACGATGAAACACAGTTATTGCATCCGAATTTAATACAAAAGGCACAATGCCGACTTATGTACAAGAGGACTGACACTCTTTCTATGATTTGAACCTCTCCTGTGAGTCCAGTTTTAGATTACGATGCTTCACTTCAGGTTTACTGTATCCCTTTTACCTTCTTATTGCCGATGAAACACAGAAATTGCATCGGAATTTAATACAAAGAGCACAATGCATACTTAAGTACAAGAGGACTGACACTCTAACTTTCTATGATTTGAATCTCTCCTGTGAGCCCAGTTTCAGATTCCGATGCTTCACTTCAGGTTTACTGTATCCCATGGACCTTCTTATTGACGATGAAACACAGAAATTGCATCCGAATTTAATACAAAGGGCACAATGCCGACTTATGTACAAGAGGACTGACACTCTATCTCTCTATCATTTGAACCCCTCCTGTGAGTCCAGTTTTAGATTCCGATGCTCCAGTTCAGGTTTACCGTATCCCTTGAACCTTCTTATTGACGATGAAACACAGAAATTGCATCCGAATTTAATACAAAAGGCACAATGCCGAGTTATGTTCAAGAACACTGACACTCTAACTTTCTATTATTTGAACCCCTGCTGTGAGTCCACTTTTAGATTCCGAAGCTTCACTTCAGGTTTACTGTATCCCTTGGACCTTCTTATTGACGATGAAACACAGAAATTGCATCCGAATTTAATACAAAAGGCACAATGCCGACTTAAGTACAAGAGGACTGACACTCTAACTTTCTATGATTTGAACCACTCCTGTGAGTCTAGTTTTGGATTCCGATGCCTCACTTCGTGTTTTCTGTATCCCTGGGACCTTGTTATTGACGATGGAACACAGAAATTGCATCCGAATTTAATACAAAAGTCACAATGCCGACTTAAGTACAAGAGGACCGACACTACTTCTATGATTTGAACCTCTCCTGTGAGTCCAGGTTTAGATTCCGACGCTTCACTTCAGGTTTACTGTATCCCTATTACCTTCTTATTGCCGATGAAACACAGAAATTGCATCCGAATTTAATACAAAGAGCACATTGCATACTTAAGTACAAGAGGATTGACAATCTAACTTTCTATGATTTGAATCTCTCCTGTGAGTCCAGTTTTAGATTCCGATGCTTCACTTCAGGTTTACTGTATCCCCTGGACCTTCTTATTGACGATGAAACACAGAAATTGCATCCGAAATTAATACAAAGGGCACAATGCCGACTTATGTACAAGAGGACTGACACTCTAACTCTCTATGATTTGAACCACTCCTGTGAGTCCAGTTTTAGATTCCGATGCTTCAGTTCAGGTTTACTGTATCCCGTGGACCTTCTTATTGACGATGAAACACAGAAATTGCATCCGAATTTAATACAAAAGGCACAATGCCGAGTTAAGTTCAAGAATACTGACACTCTAACTTTCTAATATTTGAACCTCTGCTGTGAGTCCAGTTTTAGATTCCGATGCTTCACTTCATTTTTACTGTATGCCTTGGACCCTCTTATTGACGATGAAACACAGAAATTGCATCCGAATTTAATACAAAAGGCACAATGCCGACTTAAGTACAGGAGGACTGATACTCTAACTTTCTATGATTTGAACATTTTCTGTGAGTCCAGTTTTAGATTCCGATGCTTTACTTCAGGTTATTTTGTATCCGTGGGACCTTCTTGTTGACGATGAAACACAGAAATTGCATCCGAATGTAAAAAAAAAGCACAATGCCGATTTATGTACAAGAGGACTGACACTCTTTCTATGATTTGAACCCCCCCTGTGAGTCCAGTTTTAGATTCCGATGCTTCACTTCAGGTTTACTGTATCCCTTTTACCTTCTTACTGCCGATGAAACACAGAAATTGCATCCGAATTTAATATATAAGGCACAATGCCGAGTTAAGTTCAAGAATACTGACACTCTAACTTTCTATTATTTGAACCTCTGCTGTGAGTCCAGTTTTAGATTCCGATGCTTCACTTCAGGTTTACTGTATCCCTTGGACCTTCTTATTGACAATGAAACACAGAAATTGCATCCGAATTTAATACAAAAGGCACAATGCCGACATAAGTACAGGAGGACTGACACTCTAACTTTCTATGATTTGAACCTCTCCTGTGAGTCCAGTTTTAGATTTCGATGCTTTACTTCAGGTTACTGTATGCCTTGGACCTTCCTACTGACGATAAAACACAAAAATTTCATCCGAATTTAATACAAAAGGAACAATGCCGACTTAAGTACAAGAGGACTGACACTCTAACGTTCATTGATTTGAACCTCTCCTGTGAGTCCAGTATTAGATTCCAATGCTTCACTTCAGGTATACTGTATCCGTGGGACCTTCGTATTGACGATGAAACACAGAAATTGCATCCGAATTTAATACAAAAGCATAATGCCGACTTATGTACAAGAGGACTGACACTCTAACTCTCTATGATTTGAACCTCTCCTGTGAGTAAGGTATTAGATTCCGATGCTTCACTTCAGGCTTACTGCATCCCTTGGACCTTCTCATTAACGATGAAACACAGAAATTCCATCGGAATTAAATACTAAAGGCACAATGCCGACTTCCGTACAAGAGGACTGACACTCTAACTGTCAACGATTTGAACCTCTCCTGTGTGTAAAGTTTTAGATTCCGATTCTTCACTTCAGGTTTACTGTATCCCTTGGACCTTGTTATTGCCGACGAAACACAGAAATTGCATCCGAATTTAATACAAAAGTCATAATGCCGACTTAAGTACAAGAGGACTGATACTCTAACTTTCTATGATTTGAACATCTTCTGTGAGTCCAGTTTTAGATTCCGATGCTTTACTTCAGGTTATTTTGTATCCGTGGGACCTTCTTGTTGACGATGAAACACAGAAATTGCATCCGAATGTAAAAAAAAAGCACAATGCCGATTTATGTACAAGAGGACTGACACTCTTTCTATGATTTGAACCCCCCCTGTGAGTCCAGTTTTAGATTCCGATGCTTCACTTCAGGTTTACTGTATCCCTTTTACCTTCTTACTGAAGATGAAACACAGAAATTGCATCCGAATTTAATATATAAGGCACAATGCCGAGTTAAGTTCAAGAATACTGACACTCTAACTTTCTATTATTTGAACCTCTGCTGTGAGTCCAGTTTTAGATTCCGATGCTTCACTTCAGGTTTACTGTATCCCTTGGACCTTCTTATTGACAATGAAACACAGAAATTGCATCCGAATTTAATACAAAAGGCACAATGCCGACATAAGTACAGGAGGACTGACACTCTAACTTTCTATGATTTGAACCTCTCCTGTGAGTCCAGTTTTAGATTTCGATGCTTTACTTCAGGTTACTGTATGCCTTGGACCTTCCTACTGACGATAAAACACAAAAATTTCATCCGAATTTAATACAAAAGGAACAATGCCGACTTAACTACAAGAGGACTGACACTCTAACGTTCATTGATTTGAACCTCTCCTGTGAGTCCAGTATTAGATTCCAATGCTTCACTTCAGGTATACTGTATCCGTGGGACCTTCGTATTGACGATGAAACACAGAAATTGCATCCGAATTTAATACAAAAGCATAATGCCGACTTATGTACAAGAGGACTGACACTCTAACTCTCTATGATTTGAACCTCTCCTGTGAGTAAGGTATTAGATTCCGATGCTTCACTTCAGGCTTACTGCATCCCTTGGACCTTCTCATTAACGATGAAACACAGAAATTCCATCGGAATTAAATACTAAAGGCACAATGCCGACTTCCGTACAAGAGGACTGACACTCTAACTGTCAATGATTTGAACCTCTCCTGTGAGTAAAGTTTTAGATTCCGATTCTTCACTTCAGGTTTACTGTATCCCTTGGACCTTGTTATTGCCGATGAAACACAGAAATTGCATCCGAATTTAATACAAAAGTCATAATGCCGACTTAAGTACAAGAGGACTGACACTCTAACTCTCTATGATTTGATCCTCTCCTGTGAGTCCAGTTTTAGCTTCCGATGCTTCACTTCAGGTTTACTGTATCCCTTGGACCTTCTTATTGACAATGAAACACAGAAATTGCATCCGAATTTAATACAAAAGGCACAATGCCGACTTAGGTACAAGAGGACTGACACTCTAACTCGCTATGATTTGAATCTCTTCTGTGAGTCCAGCTTTAGATTCCGATGCTTCACTTCAGGTTTACTGTATCCCTTGGACCTTCTTATTGACGATGAAACACAGAAATTGCATCCGAATTCAATACATAAGGCACAATGCCGACTTTAATACAAGAGGACTGATACTCTAACTTTCTATGATTTGAACCTCTTATGTGAGTTCAGTTATAGATTTCGTTGCTTCACTTCAGGTTTACTGTATCCCTTGGACCTTCTTATTGACGACGAAACACAGAAATTGCATCCGATTTTATAACAAAAGGCACAATGCCGACTTAAGTACAAGAGGACTGACACTCTAAGTTTCTATGATTTGAACCTCTCCTGTGAGTCCAGTTTTAGATTCCGATGCTTCACTTCAGGTTTACTGTATCCCTTGGACCTTCTTATTGACAATGAAACACAGAAATTGCATCCGAATTTCATACAAAAGGCACAATGCCGACTTAAGTACAAGAGGACTGACACTCTATCTCTCTATGATTTGAACCCCTCCTATGAGCCCAGTTTTAGAATCCGATGCTTCAGGTCAGGTTTACTGTATGAATTGGACCTTCTTATTGACGATGAAGCACAGAAATTGCATCCGAATTTAATACAAAAGGCACAATGCCGAGTTAAGTTCAAGAATACTGACACTCTAACTTTCTATTATTTTAACCTCTGCTGTGAGTCCAGTTTAAGATTCCGATGCGTCACTTCAAGTTTACTGCATCCCTTTCACCTTCTTATTGACGATGAAACACAGAAATTAAATCCGAATTTAATACAAAAGGCACAATGCCGACTTTTTACAAGAGGACTGACACTCTATCTCTCTGTGATTTGAACCCCTCCTGTGAGTAAAGTTATAGATTCCGATGCTTCATTTCAGGTTTACTGTATGAATTGGAGCTTCTTATTGACGATGAAACACAGAAATTGCATCCGAATTTCATACAAAAGGCACAATGCCGAGTTAAGTTCAAGAATACTGACACTCTAAGTTTCTATTATTTTAACCTCTGCTGTGAGTCCAGTTTAAGATTCCGATGCTTCACTTCAAGTTTACTGCATCCCTTGGACCTTCTTATTGACGATGAAACACAGAAATTGCATCCGAATTTAATACAAAAGGCACAATGCCGACTTATGTACAAGAGGACTGACTTTCTATCTCTCTATGATTTGAACCCATCCTGTGAGTCCAGTTTTAGATTCCGATGCTTCAGGTCAGGTTTACTGTATGAATTGGACCTTCTTATTGACGATGAAACACAGAAATTGCATCCGAATTTAATACAAAAGGCACAATGCCGAGTTAAGTTCAAGAATACTGACACTCTAAATTTCTATTACTTTAAACCTCTGCTGTGAGCCCAGTTTCAGATTCCGATGCTTCACTTCAGGTTTACTGTATCCCTTGGACCTTCTCATTGACGATGAAACACAGTAATTGCATCCGAATTTAATACAAAAGGCAAAATGAAGACTGAAGTACAGGCGGACGCATAATCTAACCTTCTATGATTTGAACCTGTCCTGTGAGTCCAGTTATGGATCCCGATGCTGCACTTCAGGTTTACTGTATCCCTTGGACATTCTTATTGGCGATGAAACACAGAAATTGCATCAGATTTTAATACTAAAGCCACAATGCCGACTTAAGTACAGGATGACTGACACTCTAACTTTCTACGATTTGAACCTCTCCTGTGAGTCCAGTTTTAGATTTCGATGTTTCACTTCAGGTTACTGTATACCTTGGACCTTCCTATTGACTATGAAACACAGAAATTGCATCCGAAATTAATACAAAAGGAACAATGCCGACATAAGTACCAGAGGACTGACACTCTAACTTTCATTGATTTGAACCTCTCGTGTGGGTCCATTTTTAGATTCCGATGCTTCACTTCTGGTTTACTGTATCTCTTGGACCTCCTTATTGACGATGAAACACAGAAATTGCATCCGAATATAATACAAAGGGCACAATGCTGACTTAAGTACAAGAGGACTGACACTCTAACTTTCTATGATTTGAACCTCTCCTGTGAGTCCAGTTATGGGTTCCGATGCATCACTTCAGGTTTACTGTATCCCTTGGACTTTCTTATTGACGATAAAACACAGAAATTGCATCCGAATCTGATATAAAAGGCACAATGCCGACTTAAATACAAGAGGACTGACACTCTAACTTTCTATGAGTTGAACCTCTCCTGTGAGTAAAGTTTTAGACTCCGATGCTTCACTTCAGGTTACTGTATACCTTGGACCTTCTTATTGACGATGAAACACAGAAATTGCATCCGAATTTAATACAAAAGCACAATGCCGACTTAAGTACAAGAGGACTGACACTCTAACTTTCTATGATTTGAACCTCTCCTGTGAGTCCCGTTTTAGATTCCGATGCTTCACCTCAGGTTTACTGTATCCCATTGGACCTTGTTATAGACGATGAAACACAGAAATTGCATCCGAATTAATTACAAGAGGCATAATGCCGACTGAAGTACAAGAGGACTGACACTCTAACTCTCTATGATTTGAACCTCTCCTGTGAGTCCAATTTTAGATTCCGATGCTTCACTTCAGGTTAACTGTATCCCTTGGACCTTCTTATTGACAATGAAACACAGAAATTGCATCCTAATTTAATACAAAAGGCACAATGCCGACTTAAGTACAAGAGGACTGACACTCTAACTCTCTATGATTTGAACCTCTCCTGTGAGTCCAGTTTTAGATTCCGATGCTTCACTTCAGGTTTACTGTATCACTTTGACCTTCTTATCGATGATGAAACACAGAAATTGCATCCGAATTTAATACAAAGCCACAATGCCGACTTAAGTACAAGAGGACGGACACTCTAACTCTCTACGATTTGAACCTCTCCTGTGAGTCCAGTTAGAGATTCCGATGCGTCACTTCAGGTTTACTGTATCCCTTGGACCTTCTTATTGACGATGATACACAGAAATTGCATCAGAATTTAGTACAAAAGGCACAATGCCGAGTTAAGTTCAAGAATACTGACACCCTAACTTTCTATTATTTGAACCTCTGCTGTGAGTCCAGTTTCAGATTCCGATGCTTCACTTTAGGTTTACTGTATCCCTTGGACCTTTTTATTGACGATGAAACACAGAAACTGCATCCGAATTTAATACAAAAAGCACAATGCCGACTTAAGTACAAGAGGACTGACACTATAACTCTCTATGATTTGAATCTCTCCTGTGAGTCCAGTTTTCGATTCCGATGCTTCACTTCATCTTTACTGTAACCCTTGGACCTCCTTATTGACTAAGAAACACAGTAATTGCATCCGAATTTATTACAAAAGGCAAAATGCCGATTGAAGTACAGGAGGACGGATACTCTAACTTTCTATGATTTGAACCTCTCCTGTGAGTCCAGTTTTAGATTCCGATGCTTCACTTCAGTTTTACTGTATCCCTTGGACCTTCTTATTGACGATGAAACACAGAAATTGCATCCGAATTTAATACAAAAGGCACAATGCCGACTTAAGTACAAGAGGACTGACAATCTTTCTATAATTTGAACCTCTCCTGTGAGTCCACATTTAGATTCCGATGCTTCACTTCAGTTTTACTGTATCCCTTTTACCTTCTTATTGACGATGAAACACAGAAATTGCATCCGAATTTAATACAAAGAGCGGAATGCATACTTAAGTACAAGAGGACTAACACTCTAAATTTCTATTATTTCAACCCCCCCTGTGAGTCCAGTTTTAGATTCCGATGCTTCACTTCAGGTTTACTGTATCCCTTGGACCTTCTTATTGACGATGAAACACAGAAATTGCATCCGAATTTAATACAAAAGGCACAATGCCGACTTAAGTACAAGGGGACTGACACTCTAACTTTCTGTGATTTGAACCTCTCCTGTGAGTCCAGTTTTAGATTCCGATGCTTCACTTCAGTTTTACTGTATCCCTTGGACATTCTTATTGACGATGAAACACAGAAATTGCATCCGAATTTAATACAAAAGACACAATGCCGACTTATGTACAAGAGGACTGACACTCTAAGTTTCTATGATTTGAACCTCTCCTCTGAGTCCAGTTATAGATTCCGATGATTCACTTCAGGTTTACTGTATCCCTTGGACTTTCTTATTGACGATGAAACACACAAATTGCATCCGAATTTAATACAAAAGGCACAATGCGCACTTAATTACAAGAGGACTGACACTCTAACTTTCTATGATTTGAACCTCTCCTGTGAGTCCAGTTTTAGATTCCGATGCTTCACTTCAGTTTTACTGTATCCCTTGGACATTCTTATTGATGATGAAACACAGGATTTGCATCCGAATTTAATACAAAAGGCACAACGCCGACTTAAGTACAAGAGGACAGACACTCTAACTTTCTATGATTTGAACCTCTCCTGTGAGTCCAGTTTTAGTTTCCGATGCTTCATTTCAGGTTTACTGTATCCCTGGGACCTTGTTATTGACGATGAAACACAGAAATTGCATCCGAATTTAATACAAAAGCACAATGCCGACTTAAGTACAAGAGGACTGACAATCTAACTATCTATGATTTGAACCTCTCCTGTGAGTAAAGTTTTAGATTCCGATGCTTCACTTCAGGTTACTGTATACCTTGGACCCTCTTATTGACGATGAAACACAGAAATTGCATCCGAATTTAATACAAAGGGCACAATGCCGACTTAAGTACAAGAGGACTGACACTCTATCTTTCTATGATTTGAACCTCTCCTGTGAGTCCAGTTTTAGATCCCATGCCTCACTTCAGGTTTACTGTATCCCTGGGACCTTGTTATTCACGATGAAACACAGAAATTGCATCCGAATTTAAAACAAAAGGCATAATGCCGACTTAAGTACAAGAGGACTGACACTCTAACTCTCTATGATTTGAACCTCTCCTGTGAGTCCAGTTTTAGATTCCGATGCTTCACTTCAGGTTTACTGTATCCCTTGGACCTTCTTATTGACAATGAAACAAAGAAATTGCATCCGAATTTCATACAAAAGGCACAATGCCGACTTAAGTACAAGAGGACTGACACTCTAAGTCTCTATGATTTGAACCTCTCCTGTGAGTCCAGTTTTAGATTCCGATGCTTCACTTCAGGTTTACTGTATCTCTTGGACCTTCTTATCGACGATGAAACACAGAAATTGCATCCGAATTTAATACAAAAGGCACAATGCCGACTTAAGTACAAGAGGACGGACACTCTAACCCTCTATGATTTGAACCTCTCCTGTGAGTCCAGTTAGAGATTCCGATGCGTCACTTCAGGTTTACTGTATCCCATGGACCTTCTTATTGACGATGATACACAGAAATTGCATCCGAATTTAATACAAAAGGAACAATGCCGACTTAAGTACAAGAGGACTGACACTCTAACTCTCTATGATTTGAACCTCCCCTGTGAGTCCAGTTTCAGATTCCGATGCATCACTTCAGGTTTACTGTATCCCTTGGACCTTCTTATTGCCGATGAAACACGAAATTGCATCCGAATTTAATACAAAAGTCATAATGCCGACTTAAGTACAAGAGGACTGACACTCTAACTCTCTATGATTTGATCCTCTCCTGTGAGTCCAGTTTTAGCTTCCGATGCTTCACTTCAGGTTTACTGTATCCCTTGGACCTTCTTATTGACAATGAAACACAGAAATTGCATCCGAATTTTATACAAAATGCACAATGCCGACTTAGGTACAAGAGGACTGACACTCTAACTCGCTATGATTTGAATCTCTTCTGTGAGTCCAGCTTTAGATTCCGATGCTTCACTTCAGGTTTACTGTATCCCTTGGACCTTCTTATTGACGATGGAACACAGAAATTGCATCCGAATTCAATACAAAAGGCACAATGCCGACTTTAATACAAGAGGACTGATACACTAACTTTCTATGATTTGAACCTCTCCTGTGAGTAAAGTTTTAGATTCCGATGCTTCACTTCAGGTTACTGTATACCTTGGACCCTCTTATTGACGATGAAACACAGAAATTGCATCCGAATTTAATACAAAAGGCACAATGCCGACTTAAGTACGAGAGGACTGACACTCTAACTTTCTATGATTTGAACCTCTCCTGTGAGTCCAGTTTTAGATCCCATGCCACACTTCAGGTTTACTGTATCCCTGGGACCTTGTTATTCACGATGAAACACAGAAATTGCATCCGTATTTAATACAAAAGCACAATGCCGACTTAAGTACAAGAGGACTGACACTCTAACTTTCTATTATTTGAACCTCTCCTGTGAGTCCCGTTTTAGATTCCGATGCTTCACCTCAGGTTTACTGTATCCCATTGGACCTTGTTATAGACGATGAAACACAGGAATTGCATCCGAATTTAAAACAAAAGGCATAATGCCGACTTATGTACAAGAGGACTGACACTCTAAATCTCTATGATTTGAACCTCTCCTGTGAGTCCAGTTTTAGATTCCGATGCTTCACTTCAGGTTTACTGTATCCCTTGGACCTTCTTATTGACGATGATACACAGAAATTGCATCCGAATTTAATACAAAAGGAACAATGCCGACTTAAGTACAAGAGGACTGACACTCTAACTCTCTATGATTTGAACCTCCCCTGTGAGTCCAGTTTCAGATTCCGATGCTTCACTTCAGGTTTACTGTATCGCTTGGACCTTCTTATTGACGATGAAACACAGAAATTGCATCCGAATTTAATACAAAGGGCACAATGCCGACTTATGTACAAGAGGACTGACACTCTATCTCTCTATGATTTGAACCCCTCCTGTGAGTCCAGTTTTAGATTCCGATGCTTCAGGTCAGGTTTACTGTATGACTTGGACATTCTTATTGACGATGAAACACAGAAATTCCATCGGAATTAAATACTAAAGGCACAATGCCGACCTCCGTACAAGAGGACTGACACTCTAACTTCCTATGATTTGAACCTCTCCTGTGAGTAAAGTTTTAGATTCCGATTCTTCACTTCAGGTTTACTGTATCCCTTGGACCTTGTTATTGCCGATGAAACACAGAAATTGCATCCGAATTTAATACAAAAGACATAATGCCGACTTAAGTACAAGAGCACTGACACTCTAACTCTCTATGATTTGATCCTCTCCTGTGAGTCCAGTTTTAGCTTCCGATGCTTCACTTCAGGTTTACTGTATCCCTTGGACCTTCTTATTGACAATGAAACACAGAAATTGCATCCGAATTTAATACAAAATGCACAATGCCGACTTAGGTACAAGAGGACTGACACTCTAACTCGCTATGATTTGAATCTCTTCTGTGAGTCCAGCTTTAGATTCCGAAGCTTCACTTCAGGTTTACTGTATCCCTTGGACCTTCTTATTGACGATGAAACACAGAAATTGCATCCGAATTCAATACAAAAGGCACAATGTCGACTTTAATACAAGAGGACTGATACTCTAACTTTCTATGATTTGAACCTCTCCTGTGAGTTCAGTTATAGATTTCGTTGCTTCACTTCAGGTTTACTGTATCCCTTGGACCTTCTTATTGACGATGAAACACAGAAATTGCATCCGATTTTAAAACAAAAGGCACAATGCCGACTTAAGTACAAGAGGACTGACACTCTAAGTTTCTATGATTTGAACCTCTCCTGTGAGTCCAGTTTTAGATTCCGATGCTTCACTTCAGGTTTACTGTATCCCTTGGACCTTCTTATTGACAATGAAACACAGAAATTGCATCCGAATTTCATACAAAAGGCACAATGCCGACTTAAGTACAAGAGGACTGACACTCTATCTCTCTATGATTTGAACCCCTCCTGTGAGCCCAGTTTTAGATTCCGATGCTTCAGGTCAGGTTTACTGTATGAATTGGACCTTCTTATTGACGATGAAGCACAGAAATTGCATCCGAATTTAATACAAAAGGCACAATGCCGAGTTAAGTTCAAGAATACTGACACTCTAACTTTCTATTATTTTAACCTCTGCTGTGAGTGCAGTTTAAGATTCCGATGCTTCACTTCAAGTTTACTGCATCCCTTGGACCTTCTTATTGACGATGAAACACAGAAATTAAATCCGAATTTAATACAAAAGGCACAATGCCGACTTATGTACAAGATGACTGACACTCTATCTCTCTATGATTTGAACCCCTCCTGTAAGTCCAGTTTTAGATTCCGATGCTTCAGGTCAGGTTTACTGTATGAATTGGACCTTCTTATTGACGATGAAACACAGAAATTGCATCCGAATTTCATACAAAAGGCACAATGCCGAGTTAAGTTCAAGAATACTGACACTCTAAGTTTCTATTATTTTAACCTCTGCTGTGAGTCCAGTTTAAGATTCCGATGCTTCACTTCAAGTTTACTGCATCCCTTGGACCTTCTTATTGACGATGAAACACAGAAATTGCATCCGAATTTAATACAAAAGGCACAATGCCGACTTATGTACAAGAGGACTGACATTCTATCTCTCTATGATTTGAACCCATCCTGTGAGTCCAGTTTTAGATTCCGATGCTTCAGGTCAGGTTTACTGTATGAATTGGACCTTCTTATTGACGATGAGACACAGAAATTGCATCCGAATTTAATACAAAAGGCACAATGCCGAGTTAAGTTCAAGAATACTGACACTCTAAATTTCTATTACTTTAAACCTCTGCTGTGAGCCCAGTTTCAGATTCCGATGCTTCACTTCAGGTTTACTGTATCCCTTGGACCTTCTCATTGACGATGAAACACAGTAATTGCATCCGAATTTAATACAAAAGCAAAATGAAGACTGAAGTACAGGCGGACGCATAATCTAACATTCTATGATTTGAACCTGTCCTGTGAGTCCAGTTATGGATCCCGATGCTGCACTTCAGGTTTACTGTATCCCTTGGACATTCTTATTGACGATGAAACACAGAAATTGCATCAGATTTTAATACTAAAGGCACAATGCCGACTTAAGTACAGGAGGACTGACACTCTAACTTTCTACGATTTGGACCTCTCCTGTGAGTCCAGTTTTAGATTTCGATGTTTCACTTCAGGTTACTGTATACCTTGGACCTTCCTATTGACGATAAAACACAGAAATTGCATCCGAATTTAGTACAAAAGGAACAATGCCGACATAAGTACCAGAGGACTGACACTCTAACTTTCATTGATTTGAACCTCTCCTGTGGGTCCATTTTTAGATTCCGATGCTTCACTTCAGGTTTACTGTATCTCTTGGACCTCCTTATTGACGATGAAACACAGAAATTGCATCCGAATATAATACAAAGGGCACAATGCTGAATTAAGTACAAGAGGACTGACACTCTAACTTTCTATGATTTGAACCTCTCCTGTGAGTCCAGTTATGGGTTCCGATGCATCACTTCAGGTTTACTGTATCCCTTGGACTTTCTTATTGACGATAAAACACAGAAATTGCATCCGAATCTGATATAAAAGGCACAATGCCGACTTAAATACAAGGGGACTGACACTCTAACTTTCTATGAGTTGAACCTCTCCTGTGAGTAAAGTTTTAGACTCCGATGCTTCACTTCAGGTTACTGTATACCTTGGACCTTCTTATTGACGATGAAACACAGAAATTGCATCCGAATTTAATACAATAGGCACAATGCCGACTTAAGTACAAGAAAACTGACACTCTAACTTTCTATGATTTGAACCTCTCCTGTGAGTCCAGTTTTAGATTCCGATGCCTCACTTCAGGTTTAGTGTGTCCCTGGGACCTTGTTATTGACGATGAAACACAGAAATTGCATCCGAATTTAATACAAAAGCACAATGCCGACTTAAGTACAAGAGGACTGACACTCTAACATTCTATGATTTGAACCACTCCTGTGAGTCCCGTTTTAGATTCCGATGCTTCACCTCAGGTTTACTGTAACCCATTGGACCTTGTTATAGACGATGAAACACAGAAATTGCATCCGAATTAATTACAAGAGGCATAATGCCGACTTAAGTAAAAGAGGACTGACACTCTAACTCTCTATGATTTGAACCTCTCCTGTGAGTCCAATTTTAGATTCCGATGCTTCACTTCAGGTTAACTGTATCCCTTGGACCTTCGTATTGACAATGAAACACAGAAATTGCATCCTAATTTAATACAAAAGGCACAATGCCGACTTAAGTACAAGAGGACTGACACTCTAACTCTCTATGATTTGAACCTCTCCTGTGAGTCCAGTTTTAGATTCCGATGCTTCACTTCAGGTTTACTGTATCACTTTGACCTTCTTATCGATGATGAAACACAGAAATTGCATCCGAATTTAATACAAAGCCACAATGCCGACTTAAGTACAAGAGGACGGACACTCTAACTCTCTACGATTTGAACCTCTCCTGTGAGTCCAGTTAGAGATTCCGATGCGTCACTTCAGGTTTACTGTATCCCTTGGACCTTTTTATTGACGATGATACACAGAAATTGCATCCGAATCTAATACAAAAGGAACAATGCCGACTTAAGTACAAGAGGACTGACACTCTAATTCTCTATGATTTGAACCTCCCCTGTGAGTCCAGTTTCAGATTCCGATGCTTCACTTCAGGTTTACTGTATCCCTTGGACCTTCTTATTGACGATGAAACACAGAAATTGCATCCGAATTTAATACAAAGGGCACAATGCCGACTTATGTACAAGAGGACTGACACTCTATCTCTCTATGATTTGAACCCCTCCTGTGAGTCCACTTTTAGATTCCGATGCTTCAGGTCAGGTTTACTGTATGACTTGGACATTCTTATTGACGATGAAACACAGAAATTGCATCAGAATTTAGTACAAAAGGCACAATGCCGAGTTAAGTTCAAGAATACTGACACCCTAACTTTCTATTATTTGAACCTCTGCTGTGAGTCCAGTTTCAGATTCCGATGCTTGACTTTAGGTTTACTGTATCCCTTGGACCTTTTTATTGACGATGAAACACAGAAACTGCATCCGAATTTAATACAAAAGGCACAATGCCGACTTAAGTACAAGAGGACTGACACTCTAACTCTCTATGATTTGAATCTCTCCTGTGAGTCCAGTTTTCGATTCTGATGCTTCACTTCATCTTTACTGTAACCCTTGGACCTCCTTATTGACTAAGAAACACAGTAATTGCATCCGAATTTAATACAAATGGCAAAATGCCGATTGAAGTACAGGAGGACGGATACTCTAACTTTCTATGATTTGAACCTCTCCTGTGAGTCCAGTTATAGATTCTGATGCTGCACTTCAGGTATACTGTATCACTTGGACCTTCTTATTGACGATGAAACACAGAAATTGCATCCGATTTTAATACAAAAGGCACAATGCCGACATAAGTACCAGAGGACTAACACTCTAACTTTCATTGATTTGAACCTCTCCTGTGAGTCCACATTTAGATTCCGATGCTTCACTTCAGTTTTACTGTATCCCTTTTACCCTCTTATTGACGATGAAACACAGAAATTGCATCCGAATTTAATACAAAGAGCGCAATGCATACTTAAGTACAAGAGGACTAACACTCTAAATTTCTATGACTTCAGCCCCCCCTGTGAGTCCAGTTTTAGATTCCGATGCTTCACTTCAGGTTAACTGTATCCCTTGGACCATCTTATTGACGATGAAACACAGAAATTGCATCCGAATTTAATACAAAAGGCACAATGCCGACTTAAGTACAAGAGGACTGACACTCTAACTTTCTATGATATGAACCTCTCCTGTGAGTCCAGTTTTAGATTCCGATGCTTCACTTCAGTTTTACTGTATCCCTTGGACATTCTTATTGACGATGAAACACAGAAATTGCATCCGAATTTAATACAAAAGACACAATGCCGACTTACGTACAAGAGGACTGACACTCTAAGTTTCTATGATTTGAACCTCTCCTGTGAGTCCAGTTATAGATTCCGATGATTCACTTCAGGTTTACTGTATCCCTTGGACTTTCTTATTGCCGATGAAACACACAAATTGCATCCGAATTTAATACAAAAGGCACAATGCGCACTTAAGTACAAGAGGACTGACACTCTAAGTCTCTATGATTTGAACCTCTCCTGTGAGTCCAGTTTTAGATTCCGATGCTTCACTTCAGTTTTACTGTATCCCTTGGACATTCTTATTGACGATGAAACACAGGATTTGCATCCGAATTTAATACAAAAGGCACAACGCCGACTTAAGTACAAGAGGACTGACACTCTAACTTTCTATGATTTGAACCTCTCCTGTGAGTCCAGTTTTAGATCCCATGCCTCACTTCAGGTTTACTGTATCCCTGGGAGCTTGTTGTTCACGATGAAACACAGAAATTGCATCTGTATTTAATACAAAAGCACAATGCCGACTTAAGTACAAGAGGACTGACACTCTAACTTTCTATTATTTGAACCTCTCTTGTGAGTCCCGTTTTAGATTCCGATGTTTCACCTCAGGTTTACTGTATCCCATTGGACCTTGTTATAGACGATGAAACACAGGAATTGCATCCGAATTTAAAACAAAAGCCATAATGCCGACTTAAGTACAAGAGGACTGACACTCTAACTCTCTATGATTTGAACCTCTCCTGTGAGTCCAGTTTTAGTTTCCGATGCTTCTCTTCAGGTTTACTGTATCCCTTGGACCTTCTTATTGACAATGAAACACAGAAATTGCATCCGAATTTCATACAAAAGGCACAATGCCGACTTAAGTACAAGAGGACTGACACTCTAAGTCTCAACGATTTGAACCTCTCCTGTGAGTCCAGTTTTAGATTCCGATGCTTCACTTCAGGTTTACTGTATCACTTGGACCTTCTTATCGACGATGTAACACAGAAATTGCATACGAATTTAATATAAAAGGCACAATGCCGACTTAAGTACAAGAGGACGGACACTCTAACTCTCTATGATTTGAACCTCTCCTGTGAGTCCAGTTAGAGATTCCGATGCGTCACTTCAGGTTTACTGTATCCATTGGACCTTCTTATTGACGATGATACACAGAAATTGCATCCGAATTTCATACAAAAGGCACAATGCCGACTCAAGTACAAGAGGACTGACACTCTAACTCTCTTTGATTTGAACCTCTCCTGTGAGTCCAGTTGCAGATTCCGATGCTTCACTTCCGGTTTACTGTATCCCTTGGACCTTCTTATTGACGATGAAACACAGAAATTGCATCCGAATTTAATACAAATGGCACAATGCCGATTTATGTACAAGAGGACTGACACTCTACCTCTCTATGATTTGAACCCCTCCTGTGAGTCCAGTTTTAGATTCTGATGCTTCAGGTCAGGTTTACTGTATGAATTGGACCTTCTTATTGACGATGAAACACAGAAATTGAATCCGAATTTAATCCAAAAGGCACAATGCCGAGTTAAGTTCAAGAATACTGACACTCTAACTTTCTATTATTTTAACCTCTGCTGTGAGTCCAGTTTCAGATTCCGATGCTTCACTTGAGGTTTACTGTATCCCTTGGACCTTCCTATTGACGATGAGACACAGAAATAGCATCCGCATTTAATACAAAAGGCAAAATGCCGACTGAAGTACAGGAGGACGCATACTCTAACCTTCTATGATTTGAACCTCTCCTGTGAGTCCAGTTATAGATTCCGATGCTGCACTTCAGGTTTACTGTATCCCTTGGACATTTTTATTGACGATGAAACACAGAAATTGCATCAGATTTTAATACAAAAGGCACAATGCCGACTTAAGCACAGGAGGACTGATACTCTAACTTTCTACGATTTGAACCTCTCCTGTGAGTCCAGTTTTAGATTTCGATGCTTCACTACAGGTTACTGTATACCTTGGACCTTCCTATTGACGATAATTCACAGAAATTGCATCCGAATTTAATACAAAAGGGACAATGCCGACATAAGTACCAGAGGACTGACACTCTAACTTTCATTGATTTGAACCTCTCCTGTGGGTCCAGTTTTAGATTCCGATGCTTCACTTCAGGTTTACTGTATCTCTTGGACCTTCTTATTGACGATGAAACACAGACACTGCATTCGAATATAATGCAAAAGCACAATGCTGACTTAAGTACAAGAGGACTGACACTCTAACTTTCGATGATTTGAACCTCTCCTGTGAGTCCAGTTATAGGTTCCGATGCATCACTTCAGGTTTGCTGTATCCCTTGGAATTTCTTATTGACGATAAAACACAGAAATTGCATCCGAATCTAAAACAAAAGGCACAATGCCGACTTAAGAACAAGAGGACTGACACTCTAACTTTCTATCAGTTGAACCTCTCCTGTGAGTAAAGTTTTAGACTCACTTCAGGTTACCGTATACCTCGGACCTTCTTATTGACGATGAAACACAGAAATTGCATCCGAATTTAATACAAAAGGCACAATGCCGACTTAAGTACAAGAGGACTGACACTCTAACTCTCTATGATTTGAACCTCTCCTGTGAGTCCAGTTTTAGATTGCGATGCCTCACTTCAGGTTTACTGTATCCCTGGGACCTTGTTATTGACGATGAAACACAGAAATTGCATCCGAATTTAATACAAAGGCACAATGCCGACTTAAGTACAAGAGGACTGACACTCTAACTTTCTATGATTTGAACCTCTCCTGTGAGTCCCGTTTTAGATTCCGATGCTTCACCTCAGGTTTACTCTATCCCATTGGACCTTGTTATAGACGATGAAACACAGATATTGCATCCGAATTTAATACAAAATGCATAATGCCGACTTAAGTACAAGAGGACTGACACTCTAACTCTCTATGATTTGAACCTCTCCTGTGAGTCCAATTTTAGATTCCGATGCTTCACTTCAGGTTTACTGTACCCCTTGGACCTTCTTATTGACAATGAAACACAGAAATTGCATCCTAATTTAATACAAAAGGCACAATGCCGACTTAAGTACAAGAGGACTGACACTCTAACCCTCTATGATTTGAACCTCTCCTGTGAGTCCAGTTTTAGATTCCGATGCTTCACTTCAGGTTTACTGTATCACTTTGACCTTCTTATTGACGATGAAACACAGATATTGCATCCGAATTTAATACAAAGGGCACAATGCCGACTTATGTACAAGAGGACTGACACCCGATCTCTCTATGATTTGAACCCCTCCTGTGAGTCCAGTTTTAGATTCCGATGCTTCAGGTCAGGTTTACTGTATGACTTGGACCTTCTTATTGACGATGAAACACAGAAATTGAATCCGAATTTAATACAAAAGGCACAATGCCGAGTTAAGTTCAAGAATACTGTCACCCTAACTTTCTATTATTTGAACCTCTGCTGTGAGTCCAGTTTCAGATTCCGATGCTTCACTTCAGGTTTACTGTATCCCTTGGACCTTTCTATTGACGATGAAACACAAAAACTGCATCCGAATTTAATACAAAAGCCACAATGCCGACTTAAGTACAAGAGCACTGACACTCTAACTCTCTATCATTTAAATCTCTCCTGTGAGTCCACTTTTCGATTCCGATGCTTCACTTCATGTTTGCTGTATCCCTTGGACCTTCTTATTGACGATGAAACACAGTAATTGCATCCGAATTTAATACAAAAGGCAAAATGCCGATTGAAGTACAGGAGGACGGATGCTCTAACTTTCTATGATTTGAACCTCTCCTGTGAGTCCAGTTATAGATTCCGATGCTGCACTTCAGGTTCACTGTATCACTTGGACCTTCTTATTGACGATGAAACACAGAAATTGCTTCCGATTTTAATACAAAAGGCACAATGCCGACTTCAGTACAAGAGGACTGACACTCTAACTTTCTATGATTTGAACCTCTCCTGTGAGTCCAGTTTTAGATTTCGATGCTTCACTTCAGGTTACTGTATACCTTGGACCTTCCTATTGACGATAAAACACAGAAATTGCATCCGAATTTAATACAAAAGGAACAATGCCGACATAAGTACCAGAGGACTAACACTCTAACATTCATTGATTTGAACCTCTCCTGTGAGTCCAGTTTTTGATTCCGATGCTTCACTTCAGGTTTACTGTATCCGTGGGACCTTCTTATTGACGATGAAACACAGAAATTGCATCCGAATTTAATACAAAAGACATAATGCCGACTTATGTACAAGAGGACTGACACTCTAACTTTGTATGGACCGAACCTCTCCTGTGAGTCCAGTTTTCGATTCCGATGCTTCACTTCAGGTTTACTGTATCCGTGGGACCTTCTTATTGACGATGAAACACAGAAATTGCATCCGAATTTAATACAAAATGCACAATGCCGAGTTAAGTACGAGAGGACTGACACTCTAACTTTGTATGGACCGAACCTCTCCTGTGAGTCCTGTTTTAGATTCCGATGCTTCACCTCAGGTTTACTGTATCCCTTGGACCTTGTTATAGATGATGAAACACAGAAATTGCATCTGAATTTAATACAAAAGGCATAATGCCGACTTCAGTACAAGGGGACTGACACACTAACCCTCTATGATTTGAACCTCTCCTGTGAGTCCAGTCTTAGATTCCGATGCGTCACTTCAGGTTTACTGTATCCCTTGGACCTTCTTATTGACAAGGAAACACAGAAATTGCATCCGAATTTAATACAAAAGGCACAATGCCGACTTAAGTACAAGAGGACTGACACTCTAACTTTCTATGATTTGAACCTCTCCTGTGAGTCCAGTTACAGATTCCGATGCTGCACGTCAGGTTTACTGTGTCCCTTGGCCCTTCTTATTGACGATGAAACACAGAAATTGCATCCGAATTTAATACAAGAGGCACAATGCCGACTTAAGTACAAGGTGACTGACACTCTAACTTTCTATGATTTGAACCTCTCCTGTGAGTAAAGTTTTAGGTTCCGATGCTTCACTTCAGGTTACTGTATACCTTGGACCATCTTATTGACGATGAAACACAGAAATTGCATCCGAATTTAATACAAAAGGAACAATGCCGCCATAAGTAAAAGAGGACTGACACTCTAACTCTCTATGATTTGAACCTCTCCTGTAAGTCCAGTTTTAGATTCCGATGCTTCACTTCAGTTTTACTGTATCACTTGGACCTTATTATTGACGATGAAACACAGAAATTGCATCCGAAATTAATACAAAAGGCGCAATGCCGAGTTAAGTACAAGAATACTGACACTCTAACTTTCTATTGTTTGAACCACTGCTGTGAGTCCAGTTTTGGGTTCCGATGCTTCACTTTGGGTTTACTGTTTCCCTTGGACCTTCTTATTGACGATGAAACACAGATATTGCATCCGAATTTAATACAAAAGGCACAATGCCGACTTAAGTACAAGAGGACTGACACTCTAACTTTCTATGATTTGAATCTCTCCAATGAGTCCAGTTTTAGATTCCGATGCTTCACTTCAGGTTTACTGTATCCCTTGGACCTTCTTATTGACGATGAAACACAGAAATTGCATCCGATTTTAATACAAAATACACAATGCCGCCTTAAGTACAAGAGGACTGACACTCTAACTTTCTATGATTTGAACCTCTCCTGTGAGTCCAGTTTTAGATTTCGATGCTTTATTTCAGGTTACTGTATACCTTGGACCTTCCTATTGACGATGAAACACAGAAATTGCATCCGTATTTAATACAATAGGATCAATGCCGACTTAAGTACAAGCGGACTGACACTCTAACCTACTATGCTTTGAACCCCTGCTGTGAGTGCAGTTTTAGATTCCGATGCTTCACTTCAGGTTTACTGTAACCTTGGGACCTTGTTATTGACGATGGAACACAGATATTGCATCCGAATTTAATACTAAGAGCACAATGCAGACTTAAGTACAAGAGGACTGACACTCTAACTTTCTGTGATTTGAACCCCTACTGTGAGTCCAGTTTTTGATTCCGTTGCTTCACTTCAGGTATACTGTATCCCTTGGATCTTCTTATTGACGATGAAACACAGAAATTGCATCCGAATTTAATGCAAAAGGCACAATGCCCACTTATGTACAGGAGGACTGACACACAAACCCTCTATGATTTGAACCTCTCCTGTGAGTCCAGTATTAGATTCCGATGCTTCACTTCATGTTTACTGTATCCCTTGGACCTTCTTATTAACGTTGAAACACAGAAATTCCATCGGAATATAATACAGAAGGCACAATGCCGACTTCAGTACAGCAGGACTGACACTCTAACTTTCTATGATTTGAACCTCTCCTGTGAGTCCTGTTTTAGATTCCGATGCCTCGCTTCAGCTTTACTGTATCCCTTGGACCATCTTATTGACGATGAATCACAGAAATTGCATCCGATTTAATACAAAAGGCACAATGCCGGCTTAAGTACAAGGGGACTGACACTCTTTCTATGATTTGAACCTCTCCTGTGAGTCCAGTTTTAGATTCCGATGCTTCACTTCAGGTTTACTGTATCCCTTTTACCTTCTTATTGACGATGAAGCACAGAAATTGCATCCGAATTTAATACAAAAGGCACAATGCCGAGTTAAGTTCAAGAATACTGACACCCTAACTTTCTATTATTTGAACCTCTCCTGTGAGTCCAGTTTTAGATTCCGATGCTTCACTTCAGGTTTACTGTATCACTTGGACCTTCTTATTGACGATGAAACACAGAAATAGCATCCGAATTTAATACAAAAGGCACAATGCCGACTTAAGTACAAGGGACTGACCCTCTAACTTACTATGATTTGAACCTCTCCTGTGAGTCCAGTTTCAGATTCCGATGGTTCACTTCAGGTTTACTGTATCCCTTGGACCTTCTTATTGACGATGAAACACAGAAATTGCATACGAATTTAATACAAAAGGCACAATGCCGAGTTAAGTACAAGAGGACTGACACTCTATCTTTCTATTATTTGAACCTCTGCTGTGAGTCCAGTTTCAGATTCGGATGCTTCACTTCAGGTTTACTGTATCCCTTGGACCTTCTTATTGACGATGAAACACGGAAATAGCATCCGAATTTAATACAAAAGGCACAATGCCGACTTAAGTACAAGAGGACGAACCCCCTAACTCTCTATGATTTGAACCTCTCCTGTGAGTCCAGTTTGAGATTCCGCTGCTTCACTTCAGGATTGCTGTATCCCTTGGATCTTCTTATTGACGATGATACACAGAAATTGCATCCGAATTTAATACAAAAGGCACAATGCCGAGTTAAGTTCAAGAATACTGACACCCTAACTTTCTATTATTTGAACCTCTCCTGTGAGTCCAGTTTTAGATTCGGATGCTTCACTTCAGGTTTACTGTATCCCTTGGACCTTCTTATTGACGATGAAACACAGAAATTGCATCCGAATTTAATGCAAAGGGCACAATGCCGACTTATGTACAAGGGGACTGACACTTTATCTCTCTATGATTTGAACCCCTCCTGTGAGTCCAGTTATAGATTCCGATGCTTCAGTTCAGGTTTACTGTATCCCTTGGACCTTCTTATTGACGATGAAACACAAATTGCATCCGAAATTAATGCAAAAGGCACAATGCCGACTTAAGTTCAAGAATACTGACACACTAACTTTCTATTATTTGAACCTCTCCTGTGAGTCCAGTTTTAGATTCCGATGCTTCACTTCAGGTTTACTGTATCACTTTGACCTTCTTATTGACGATGAAAGACAGAAATTGCATCCGAATTTAATACAAAGGGCACAATGCCGACTTATGTACAAGAGGACTAACACTCCATCTCTCTATGATTTGAACCCCTCCTGTGAGTCCAGTTTTAGATTCCGATGCTTCAGGTCAGGTTTACTGTATGACGTGCACCTTCTTATTGACGATGAAACACAGAAATTGAATCCGAATTTAATACAAAAGGCACAATGCCGAGTTAAGTTCAAGAATACTGACACCCTAACTTTCTATTATTTGAACCTCTGCAGTGAGTCCAGTTTCAGATTCCGATGCTTCACTTCAGGTTTACTGTATCCCTTGGACCTTTCTATTGACGATGAAACACAGAAACTGCATCCGAATTTAATACAAAAGCCACAATGCCGACTTAAGTACAAGAGCACTGACACTCTAACTCTCTATGATTTAAATCTCTCCTGTGAGTCCAGTTTTCGATTCCGATGCTTCACTTCGTGTTTACTGTATCCCTTGGACCTTCTTATTGACGATGAAACACAGTAATTGCATCCGAATTTAATACAAAAGGCAAAATGCCGATTGAAGTACAGGAGGACGGATGCTCTAACTTTCTATGATTTAAACCTCTCCTGTGAGTCCAGTTATAGATTCCGATGCTGCACTTCAGGTTTACTGTATCACTTGGACCTTCTTATTGACGATGAAACACAGAAATTGCTTCCGATTTTAATACAAAAGGCACAATGCCGACTTCAGTACAAGAGGACTGACACTCTAACTTTCTATGATTTGAACCTCTCCTGTGAGTCCAGTTTTAGATTTCGATGCTTCACTTCAGGTTACTGTATACCTTGGACCTTCCTATTGACGATAAAACACAGAAACTGCATCCGAATTTAATACAAAAGGAACAATGCCGACATAAGTACCAGAGGACTAACACTCTAACATTCATTGATTTGAACCTCTCCTGTGAGTCCAGTTTTCGATTCCGATGCTTCACTTCAGGTTTACTGTATCTGTGGGACCTTCTTATTGACGATGAAACACAGAAATTGCATCCGAATTTAATACAAAAGACATAATGCCGACTTATGTACAAGAGGACTGACACTCTAACTCTCTATGATTTGAACCTCCCCTGTGAGTCCAGTCTTAGATTCCGATGCGTCACTTCAGGTTTACTGTACCCCTTGGACCTCATATTGACAATGAAACACAGAAATTGCATCCGAATTTAATACAAAAGGCACAATGCCGAGTTAAGTACGAGAGGACTGACACTCTAACTTTCTATGGACCGAACCTCTCCTGTGAGTCCTGTTTTAGATTCCGATGCTTCACCTCAGGTTTACTGTATCCCTTGGACCTTGTTATAGACGATGAAACACAGAAATTGCATCTGAATTTAATACAAAAGGCATAATGCCGACTTAAGTACAAGGGGACTGACACTCTAACTCTCTATGATTTGAACCTCTCCTGTGAGTCCAGTCTTAGGTTCCGATGCGTCACTTCAGGTTTACTGTATCCCTTGGACCTTATTATTGACAAGGAAACACAGAAATTGCATCCGAATTTAATACAAAAGGCACAATGCCGACTTAAGTACAAGAGGACTGACACTCTAACTTTCTATGATTTGAACCTCTCCTGTGAGTCCAGTTACAGATTCCGATGCTGCACGTCAGGTTTACTGTGTCCCTTGGACCTTCTTATTGACGATGAAACACAGAAATTGCATCCGAATTTAATACAAATGGCACAATGCCGACTTAAGTACAAGGTGACTGACACTCTAACTTTCTATGATTTGAACCTCTCCTGTGAGTAAAGTTTTAGATTCCGATGCTTCACTTCAGGTTACTGTATACCTTGGACCAATTTATTGACGATGAAACACAGAAATTGCATCCGAATTTAATACAAAAGGAACAATGCCGCCATAAGTAAAAGAGGACTGACACTCTAACTCTCTATGATTTGAACCTCTCCTGTGAGTCCAGTTTTAGATTCCGATGCTTCACTTCAGTTTTACTGTATCACTTGGACCTTATTATTGACGATGAAACACAGAAATTGCATCCGAATTTAATACAAAAGGCGCAATGCCGAGTTAAGTACGAGAATACTGACACTCTAACTTTCTATTATTTGAACCACTGCTGTGAGTCCAGTTTTGGGTTCTGATGCTTCACTTCGGGTTTACTGTTTCCCTTGGACCTTCTTATTGACGATGAAACACAGAAATTGCATCCGAATTTAATACAAAAGGCACAATGCCGACTTAAGTACAAGAGGACTGACACTCTAACTTTCTATGATTTGAATCTCTCCAGTGAGTCCAGTTTTAGATTCCGATGCTTCACTGCAGGTTTACTGTATCCCTTGGACCTTCTTATTGACGATGAAACACAGAAATTGCATCCGATTTTAATACAAAATACACAATGCCGCCTAAAGTACAAGAGGACTGACACTCTAACTTTCTATGATTTGAACCTCTCCTGTGAGTCCAGTTTTAGATTTCGATGCTTTATTTCAGGTTACTGTATACCTTGGACCTTCCTATTGACGATGAAACACAGAAATTGCATCCGTATTTAATACAATAGGATCAATGCCGACTTAAGTACAAGAGGACTGACACTCTAACTTACTATGCTTTGAACCTCTGCTGTGAGTGCAGTTTTAGATTCCGATGCTTCACTTCAGTTTTACTGTAACCGTGGGACCTTGTTATTGACGATGGAACACAGATATTGCATCCGAATTTAATACAAAGAGCACAATGCAGACTTAAGTACAAGAGGACTGACACTCTAACTTTCTGTGATTTGAACCCCTACTGTGAGTCCAGTTTTTGATTCCGTTGCTTCACTTCAGCTTTACTGTATCCCTTGGACCTTCTTATTGACGATGAAACACAAATTGCATCCGAAATTAATGCAAAAGACACAATGCCGACTTAAGTTCAAGAATACTGACACACTAACTTTCTATAATTTGAACCTCTGCTGTGAGTCCAGTTTTAGATTCCGATGCTTCACTTCAGGTTTACTCTATCCCTTGGATCTTCTTATTGACGATGAAACACAGAAATTGCATCCGAATTTAATGCAAAAGTCACAATGCCCACTTATGTACAGGAGGACTGACACTCAAACCCTCTATGATTTGAACCTCTCCTGTGAGTCCAGTATTAGATTCCGATGCTTCACTTCATGTTTACTGTATCCCTTGGACCTTCTTATTTACGTTGAAACATAGAAATTCCATCGGAATAAAATACAGAAGGCACAATGCCAACTTCAGTACAACGGGACTGACACTCTAACTTTCTATGATTTGAACCTCTCCTGTGAGTCCTGTTTTAGATTCCGATGCTTCACTTCAGCTTTACTGTATCCCTTGGACCATCTTATTGACGATGAATCATAGAAATTGCATCCGATTTAATACAAAAGGCACAATGCCGACTTAAGTACAAGGGGACTGACACTCTTTCTATGATTTGAACCTCTCCTGTGAGTCCAGTTTTAGATTCCGAAGCTTCACTTCAGGTTTACTGTATCCCTTTTACCTTCTTATTGACGATGAAACACAGAAATTGCATCCGGATTTAATACAGAGGGCACAATGCAGACTTAAGTACAAGGGGACAGACACTCTAACTTTCTATGATTTGAACCCCTAATGTGAGTCCAGTTTCAGATTCCGATGCTTCACTTAAGGTTTACTGTATCCCTTGGACCTTCTTATTGACGATGAAACACAAATTGCATCCGAAATTAATGCAAAAGGCACAATGCCGACTTAAGTTCAAGAATACTGACACACTAACTTTCTATAATTTGAACCTCTGCTGTGAGTCCAGTTTTAGATTCCGATGCTTCACTTCAGGTTTACTGTATCCGTTGGACCTTCTTATTGACGATGAAACACAGAAATTGAATCCGTATTTAATACAAATGGATCAATGCCGACTTAAGTACAAGAGGACTGACACTGTAACTTACTATGCTTTGAACCTCTGCTGTGAGTGCAGTTTTAGATTCCGATGCTTCACTTCAGGTTTACTGTAACCGTGGGGCCTTGTTATTGACGATTTAACACAGATATTGCATCCGAATTTAATACAAAGAGCACAATGCAGACTTAAGTACAAGAGGACTGACACTCTAACTTTCTGTGATTTGAACCCCTACTGTGAGTCCAGTTTTTGATTCTGTTGCTTCACTTAAGGTATACTGTATCCCTTGGATCTTCTTATTGACGATGAAACACAGAATTTGCATCCGAATTTAATACAAAAGGCACAATGCCGAGTTAAGTTCAAGAATACTGACACCCTAACTTTCTATTATTTGAACCTCTCCTGTGAGTCCAGTTTTAGATTCCGATGCTTCACTTCAGGTTTACTGTATCACTTTGACCTTCTTATTGACGATGAAACACAGAAATAGCATCCGAATTTAATACAAAAGGCACAATGCCGACTTAAGTACAAGGGACTGACCCTCTAACTTACTATGATTTGAACCTCTCCTGTGAGTCCAGTTTCAGATTCCGATGGTTCACTTCAGGTTTACTGTATCCCTTGGACCTTCTTATTGACGATGAAACACAGAAATTGCATACGAATTTAATACAAAAGGAACAATGCCGAGTTAAGTACAAGAGGACTGACACTCTATCTTTCTATTATTTGAACCTCTGCTGTGAGTCCAGTTTCAGATTCGGATGCTTCACTTCAGGTTTACTGTATCCTTTGGACCTTCTTATTGACGATGAAACACAGAAATAGCATCCGAGTTTAATACAAAAGGCACAATGCCGACTTAAGTACAAGAGGACGAACCCTCTAACTCTCTATGATTTGAACCTCTCCTGTGAGTCCACTTTGAGATTCCGATGCTTCACATCAGGATTGCTGTATCCCTTGGATCTTCTTATTGACGATGATACACAGAAATTGCATCCGAATTTAATACAAAAGGCACAATGCCGAGTTAAGTTCAAGAATACTGACACCCTAACTTTCTATTATTTGAACCTCTCCTGTGAGTCCAGTTTTAGATTCCGATGCTTCACTTCAGGTTTACTGTATCACTTGGACCTTCTTATTGACGATGAAACACAGAAATAGCATCCGAATTTAATACAAAAGGCACAATGCCGACTTAAGTACAAGAGGACGAACCCTCTAACTCTCTATGACTTGAACCTCTCCTGTGAGTCCAGTTTGAGATTCCTATGCTTCACTTCAGGATTGCTGTATCCCTTGGATCTTCTTATTGACGATGATACACAGAAATTGCATCCGAATTTAATACAAAAGGCAATATGCCGACTTAAGTACAAGAAGACTGACACTCTAACCCTCAATGATTTGAACCCTCCTGTGAGTCCAGTTTCAGATTCCGATGCTTCACTTCAGGTTTACTGTATCCCTTGGACCTTCTTATTGACGATGAAACACAGAAATTGCATCGGAATTTAATACAAAGGGCACAATGCTGACTTATGTACAAGAGGACTGACACTTTATCTCTCTATGATTTGAACCCTTCCTGTGAGTCCAGTTATAGATTCCGATGCTTCAGTTCAGGTTTACTGTATCCCTTGGACCTTCTTATTGACGATGAAACACAGAAATTGCATCCGAATTTAATACGAAGGGCACAATGCCGACTTATGTACAAGAGGACTGACACTTTATCTCTCTATGATTTGAACCCCTCCTGTGAGTCCAGTTATAGATTCCGATGCTTCAGTTCAGGTTTACTGTATCCCTTGGACCTTCTTATTGACGATGAAATACAAAAATTGCATCCGAATTTAATACAAAGGGCACAATGACGACTTATGTACAAGAGGACTGACACTCTAACTTGCTATGATTTGAACCTCTCTTGTGAGTCCCGTTTTAGATTCCGATGCTTCACCTAAGGTTTACTGTATCCCTTGGACTTTGTTATAGACGATGAAACACAGAAATTGCATCTGAATTTAATACAAAAGGCATAATGCCGACTTAAGTACAAGGGGACTGACACTCTAACTCTCTATGATTTTAACCTCTCCTGTGAGTCCAGTCTTAGATTCCGATGCTTCACTTGAGGTTTACTGTATCCCTTGGACATTCTTATTGACAATGAAACACAGAAATTGCATCCGAATTTAATACAAAAGGCGCAATGCCGACTTAAGTGCAAGGGGACTGACACTCTAACTTTCTATGATTTGAACCCCTAATGTGAGTCCAGTTTCAGATTCCGATGCTTCACTTCAGGTTTACTGTATCCCTTGGACCTTCTTATTGACGATGAAACACAGAAATTGCATCGGAATTTAATACAAAGGGCACAATGCTGACTTATGTACAAGAGGACTGACGCTTTATCTCTCTATGATTTGAACCCTCCTGTGAGTCCAGTTTCAGATTCCGATGCTTCACTTCAGGTTTACTGTATCCCTTGGACCTTCTTATTGACGATGAAACACAGAAATTGCATCGGAATTTAATACAAAGGGCACAATGCTGACTTATGTACAAGAGGACTGACACTTTATCTCTCTATGATTTGAACCCCTCCTGTGAGTCCAGTTATAGATTCCGATGCTTCACTACAGGTTTACTGTATCCCTTGGACCTTCTTATTGACGATGAAACACAGAAATAGCATCCGAATTTAATACAAAATGCACAATGCCGACTTAAGTACAAGAGGACGAACCCTCTAACTCTCTATGATTTGAACCTCTCCTGTGAGTCCACTTTGAGATTCCGATGCTTCACATCAGGATTGCTGTATCCCTTGGATCTTCTTATTGACGATGATACACAGAAATTGCATCCGAATTTAATACAAAAGGCACAATGCCGAGTTAAGTTCAAGAATACTGACACCCTAACTTTCTATTATTTGAACCTCTCCTGTGAGTCCAGTTTTAGATTCCGATGCTTCACTTCAGGTTTACTGTATCACTTGGACCTTCTTATTGACGATGAAACACAGAAATAGCATCCGAATTTAATACAAAAGGCACAATGCCGACTTAAGTACAAGAGGACGAACCCTCTAACTCTCTATGACTTGAACCTCTCCTGTGAGTCCAGTTTGAGATTCCTATGCTTCACTTCAGGATTGCTGTATCCCTTGGATCTTCTTATTGACGATGATACACAGAAATTGCATCCGAATTTAATACAAAAGGCAATATGCCGACTTAAGTACAAGAAGACTGACACTCTAACCCTCTATGATTTGACCCCTCCTGTGAGTCCAGTTTCAGATTCCGATGCTTCACTTCAGGTTTACTGTATCCCTTGGACCTTCTTATTGACGATGAAACACAGAAATTGCATCGGAATTTAATACAAAGGGCACAATGCTGACTTATGTACAAGAGGACTGACGCTTTATCTCTCTATGATTTGAACCCTCCTGTGAGTCCAGTTTCAGATTCCGATGCTTCACTTCAGGTTTACTGTATCCCTTGGACCTTCTTATTGACGATGAAACACAGAAATTGCATCGGAATTTAATACAAAGGGCACAATGCTGACTTATGTACAAGAGGACTGACACTTTATCTCTCTATGATTTGAACCCCTCCTGTGAGTCCAGTTATAGATTCCGATGCTTCACTTCAGGTTTACTGTATCCCTTGGACCTTCTTATTGACGATGAAACACAGAAATAGCATCCGAATTTAATACAAAAGGCACAATGCCGACTTAAGTACAAGAGGACGAACCCTCTAACTCTCTATGATTTGAACCTCTCCTGTGAGTCCACTTTGAGATTCCGATGCTTCACATCAGGATTGCTGTATCCCTTGGATCTTCTTATTGACGATGATACACAGAAATTGCATCCGAATTTAATACAAAAGGCACAATGCCGAGTTAAGTTCAAGAATACTGACACCCTAACTTCCTATTATTTGAACCTCTCCTGTGAGTCCAGTTTTAGATTCCGATGCTTCACTTCAGGTTTACTGTATCACTTGGACCTTCTTATTGACGATGAAACACAGAAATAGCATCCGAATTTAATACAAAAGGCACAATGCCGACTTAAGTACAAGAGGACGAACCCTCTAACTCTCTATGACTTGAACCTCTCCTGTGAGTCCAGTTTGAGATTCCTATGCTTCACTTCAGGATTGCTGTATCCCTTGGATCTTCTTATTGACGATGATACACAGAAATTGCATCCGAATTTAATACAAAAGGCAATATGCCGACTTAAGTACAAGAAGACTGACACTCTAACCCTCTATGATTTGACCCCTCCTGTGAGTCCAGTTTCAGATTCCGATGCTTCACTTCAGGTTTACTGTATCCCTTGGACCTTCTTATTGACGATGAAACACAGAAATTGCATCGGAATTTAATACAAAGGGCACAATGCTGACTTATGTACAAGAGGACTGACACTTTATCTCTCTATGATTTGAACCCCTCCTGTGAGTCCAGTTACAGATTCCGATGCTTCAGTTCAGGTTTACTGTATCCCTTGGACCTTCTTATTGACGATGAAACACAGAAATTGCATCCGAATTTAATACAAAGGGCACAATGCCGACTTATGTACAAGAGGACTGACACTTTATCTCTCTATGATTTGAACCCCTCCTGTGAGTCCAGTTTTAGATTCCGATGCTTCAGGTCAGGTTTACTGTATGAATTGGACCTTCTTATTGACGATGAAACACAGAAATTGCATCCGAATTTCATACAAAAGGCACAATGCCGAGTTAAGTTCAAGAATACTGACACTCTAAGTTTCTATTATTTTAACCTCTGCTGTGAGTCCAGTTTAAGATTCCGATGCTTCACTTCAAGTTTACTGCATCCCTTGGACCTTCTTATTGACGATGAAACACAGAAATTGCATCCGAATTTAATACAAAAGGCACAATGCCGACTTATGTACAAGAGGACTGACATTCTATCTCTCTATGATTTGAACCCATCCTGTGAGTCCAGTTTTAGATTCCGATGCTTCAGGTCAGGTTTACTGTATGAATTGGACCTTCTTATTGACGATGAAACACAGAAATTGCATCCGAATTTAATACAAAAGGCACAATGCCGAGTTAAGTTCAAGAATACTGACACTCTAAATTTCTATTACTTTAAACCTCTGCAGTGAGCCCAGTTTCAGATTCCGATGCTTCACTTCAGGTTTACTGCATCCCTTGGACCTTCTCATTGACGATGAAACACAGTAATTGCATCCGAATTTAATACAAAAGCAAAATGAAGACTGAAGTACAGGCGGACGCATAATCTAACCTTCTATGATTTGAACCTCTCCTGTGGGTCCATTTTTAGATTCCGATGCTTCACTTCAGGTTTACTGTATCTCTTGGACCTCCTTATTGACGATGAAACACAGAAATTGCATCCGAATATAATACAAAGGGCACAATGCTGAATTAAGTACAAGAGGGCTGACACTCTAACTTTCTATGATTTGAACCTCTCCTGTGAGTCCAGTTATGGGTTCCGATGCATCACTTCAGGTTTACTGTATCCCTTGGACTTTCTTATTGACGATAAAACACAGAAATTGCATCCGAATCTGATATAAAAGGCACAATGCCGACTTAAATACAAGAGGACTGACACTCTAACTTTCTATGAGTTGAACCTCTCCTGTGAGTAAAGTTTTAGACTCCGATGCTTCACTTCAGGTTACTGTATACCTTGGACCTTCTTATTGACGATGAAACACAGAAATTGCATCCGAATTTAATACAATAGGCAAAATGCCGACTTGAGTACAAGAAAACTGACACTCTAACTTTCTATGATTTGAACCTCTCCTGTGAGTCCAGTTTTAGATTCCGATGCCTCACTTCAGGTTTAGTGTGTCCCTGGGACCTTGTTATTGACGATGAAACACAGAAATTGCATCCGAATTTAATACAAAAGGCACAATGCCGACTTAAGTACAAGGGGACTGACACTCTAACTTTCTATGATTTGAACCCCTAATGTGAGTCCAGTTTCAGATTCCGATGCTTCACTTCAGGTTTACTGTATCCCTTGGACCTTCTTATTGACGATGAAACACAGAAATTGCATCGGAATTTAATACAAAGGGCACAATGCTGACTTATGTACAAGAGGACTGACGCTTTATCTCTCTATGATTTGAACCCTCCTGTGAGTCCAGTTTCAGATTCCGATGCTTCACTTCAGGTTTACTGTATCCCTTGGACCTTCTTATTGACGATGAAACACAGAAATTGCATCGGAATTTAATACAAAGGGCACAATGCTGACTTATGTACAAGAGGACTGACACTTTATCTCTCTATGATTTGAACCCCTCCTGTGAGTCCAGTTATAGATTCCGATGCTTCACTTCAGGTTTACTGTATCCCTTGGACCTTCTTATTGACGATGAAACACAGAAATAGCATCCGAATTTAATACAAAAGGCACAATGCCGACTTAAGTACAAGAGGACGAACCCTCTAACTCTCTATGATTTGAACCTCTCCTGTGAGTCCACTTTGAGATTCCGATGCTTCACATCAGGATTGCTGTATCCCTTGGATCTTCTTATTGACGATGATACACAGAAATTGCATCCGAATTTAATACAAAAGGCACAATGCCGAGTTAAGTTCAAGAATACTGACACCCTAACTTTCTATTATTTGAACCTCTCCTGTGAGTCCAGTTTTAGATTCCGATGCTTCACTTCAGGTTTACTGTATCACTTGGACCTTCTTATTGACGATGAAACACAGAAATAGCATCCGAATTTAATACAAAAGGCACAATGCCGACTTAAGTACAAGAGGACGAACCCTCTAACTCTCTATGACTTGAACCTCTCCTGTGAGTCCAGTTTGAGATTCCTATGCTTCACTTCAGGATTGCTGTATCCCTTGGATCTTCTTATTGACGATGATACACAGAAATTGCATCCGAATTTAATACAAAAGGCAATATGCCGACTTAAGTACAAGAAGACTGACACTCTAACCCTCTATGATTTGACCCCTCCTGTGAGTCCAGTTTCAGATTCCGATGCTTCACTTCAGGTTTACTGTATCCCTTGGACCTTCTTATTGACGATGAAACACAGAAATTGCATCGGAATTTAATACAAAGGGCACAATGCTGACTTATGTACAAGAGGACTGACACTTTATCTCTCTATGATTTGAACCCCTCCTGTGAGTCCAGTTACAGATTCCGATGCTTCAGTTCAGGTTTACTGTATCCCTTGGACCTTCTTATTGACGATGAAACACAGAAATTGCATCCGAATTTAATACAAAGGGCACAATGCCGACTTATGTACAAGAGGACTGACACTTTATCTCTCTATGATTTGAACCCCTCCTGTGAGTCCAGTTTTAGATTCCGATGCTTCAGGTCAGGTTTACTGTATGAATTGGACCTTCTTATTGACGATGAAACACAGAAATTGCATCCGAATTTCATACAAAAGGCACAATGCCGAGTTAAGTTCAAGAATACTGACACTCTAAGTTTCTATTATTTTAACCTCTGCTGTGAGTCCAGTTTAAGATTCCGATGCTTCACTTCAAGTTTACTGCATCCCTTGGACCTTCTTATTGACGATGAAACACAGAAATTGCATCCGAATTTAATACAAAAGGCACAATGCCGACTTATGTACAAGAGGACTGACATTCTATCTCTCTATGATTTGAACCCATCCTGTGAGTCCAGTTTTAGATTCCGATGCTTCAGGTCAGGTTTACTGTATGAATTGGACCTTCTTATTGACGATGAAACACAGAAATTGCATCCGAATTTAATACAAAAGGCACAATGCCGAGTTAAGTTCAAGAATACTGACACTCTAAATTTCTATTACTTTAAACCTCTGCAGTGAGCCCAGTTTCAGATTCCGATGCTTCACTTCAGGTTTACTGTATCCCTTGGACCTTCTCATTGACGATGAAACACAGTAATTGCATCCGAATTTAATACAAAAGCAAAATGAAGACTGAAGTACAGGCGGACGCATAATCTAACCTTCTATGATTTGAACCTCTCCTGTGGGTCCATTTTTAGATTCCGATGCTTCACTTCAGGTTTACTGTATCTCTTGGACTTTCTTATTGACGATAAAACACAGAAATTGCATCCGAATCTGATATAAAAGGCACAATGCCGACTTAAATACAAGAGGACTGACACTCTAACTTTCTATGAGTTGAACCTCTCCTGTGAGTAAAGTTTTAGACTCCGATGCTTCACTTCAGGTTACTGTATACCTTGGACCTTCTTATTGACGATGAAACACAGAAATTGCATCCGAATTTAATACAATAGGCAAAATGCCGACTTGAGTACAAGAAAACTGACACTCTAACTTTCTATGATTTGAACCTCTCCTGTGAATCCAGTTTTAGATTCCGATGCCTCACTTCAGGTTTAGTGTGTCCCTGGGACCTTGTTATTGACGATGAAACACAGAAATTGCATCCGAATTTAATACAAAAGCACAATGCCGACTTAAGTACAAGAGGACTGACACTCTAACATTCTATGATTTGAACCACTCCTGTGAGTCCCGTTTTAGATTCCGATGCTTCACCTCAGGTTTACTGTATCCCATTGGACCTTGTTATAGACGATGGAACACAGAAATTGCATCCGAATTAATTACAAGAGGCATAATGCCGACTTAAGTACAAGAGGACTGACACTCTAACTCTCTACGATTTGAACCTCTCCTGTGAGTCCAGTTAGAGATTCCGATGCGTCACTTCAGGTTTACTGTATCCCTTGGACATTTTTATTGACGATGATACACAGAAATTGCATCCGAATCTAATACAAAAGGAACAACGCCGACTTAAGTACAAGAGGACTGACACTCTAATTCTCTATGATTTGAACCTCCCCTGTGAGTCCAGTTTCAGATTCCGATGCTTCACTTCAGGTTTACTGTATCCCTTGGACCTTCTTATTGACGATGAAACACAGAAATTGCATCCGAATTTAATACAAAGGGCACAATGCCGACTTATGTACAAGAGGACTGACACTCTATCTCTCTATGATTTGAACCCCTCCTGTGAGTCCAGTTTTAGATTCCGATGCTTCAGGTCAGGTTTACTGTATGACTTGGACATTCTTATTGACGATGAAACACAGAAATTGCATCAGAAATTAGTACAAAAGGCACAATGCCGAGTTAAGTTCAAGAATACTGACACCCTAATTTTCTATTATTTGAACCTCTGCTGTGAGTCCAGTTTCAGATTCCGATGCTTGACTTTAGGTTTACTGTATCCCTTGGACCTTTTTATTGACGATGAAACACAGAAACTGCATCCGAATTTAATACAAAAGGCACAATGCCGACTTAAGTACAAGAGGACTGACACTCTAACTCTCCATGATTTGAATCTCTCCTGTGAGTCCAGTTTTCGATTCTGATGCTTCACTTCATCTTTACTGTAACCCTTGGACCTCCTTATTGACTAAGAAACACAGTAATTGCATCCGAATTTAATACAAATGGCAAAATGCCGATTGAAGTACAGGAGGACGGATACTCTAACTTTCTATGATTTGAACCTCTCCTGTGAGTCCAGTTATAGATTCTGATGCTGCACTTCAGGTATACTGTATCACTTGGACCTTCTTATTGACGATGAAACACAGAAATTGCATCCGATTTTAATACAAAAGGCACAATGCCGACATAAGTACCAGAGGACTAACACTCTAACTTTCATTGATTTGAACCTCTCCTGTGAGTCCACATTTAGATTCCGATGCTTCACTTCAGTTTTCCTGTATCCCTTTTACCTTCTTATTGACGATGAAACACAGAAATTGCATCCGAATTTAATACAAAGAGCGCAATGCATACTTAAGTACAAGAGGACTAACACTCTAAATTTCTATGACTTCAGCCCCCCCTGTGAGTCCAGTTTTAGATTCCGATGCTTCACTTCAGGTTAACTGTATCCCTTGGACCATCTTATTGACGATGAAACACAGAAATTGCATCCGAATTTAATACAAAAGGCACAATGCCGACTTAAGTACAAGAGGACTGACACTCTAACTTTCTATGATTTGAACCTCTCCTGTGAGTCCAGTTTTAGATTCCGATGCTTCACTTCAGTTTTACTGTATCCCTTAGACATTCTTATTGACGATGAAACACAGAAATTGCATCCGAATTTAATACAAAAGACACAATGCCGACTTATGTACAAGAGGACTGACACTCTAAGTTTCTATGATTTGAACCTCTCCTGTGAGTCCAGTTATAGATTCCGATGATTCACTTCAGGTTTACTGTATCCCTTGGACTTTCTTATTGCCGATGAAACACACAAATTGCATCCGAATTTAATACAAAAGGCACAATGCGCACTTAAGTACAAGAGGACTGACACTCTAACTTTCTATGATTTGAACCTCTCCTGTGAGTCCAGTTTTAGATTCCGATGCTTCACTTCAGTTTTACTGTATCCCTTGGACATTCTTATTGACGATGAAACACAGGATTTGCATCCGAATTTAATACAAAAGGCACAACGCCGACTTAAGTAGAAGAGGACTGACACTCTAACTTTCTATAATTTGAACCTCTCCTGTGAGTCCAGTTTTAGATCCCATGCCTCACTTCAGGTTTACTGTATCCCTGGGAGCTTGTTGTTCACGATGAAACACAGAAATTGCATCTGTATTTAATACAAAAGCACAATGCCGACTTAAGTACAAGAGGACTGACACTCTAACTTTCTATTATTTGAACCTCTCTTGTGAGTCCCGTTTTAGATTCCGATGTTTCACCTCAGGTTTACTGTATCCCATTGCACCTTGTTATAGACGATGAAACACAGGAATTGCATCCGAATTTAAAACAAAAGGCATAATGCCGACTTAAGTACAAGAGGACTGACACTCTAACTCTCTATGATTTGAACCTCTCCTGTGAGTCCAGTTTTAGATTCCGATGCTTCTCTTCAGGTTTACTGTATCCCTTGGACCTTCTTATTGACAATGAAACACAGAAATTGCATCCGAATTTCATACGAAAGGCACAATGCCGACTTAAGTACAAGAGGACTGACACTCTAAGTCTCTATGATTTGAACCTCTCCTGTGAGTCCAGTTTTAGATTCCGATGCTTCACTTCAGGTTTACTGTATCACTTGGACCTTCTTATCGACGATGAAACACAGAAATTGCATACGAATTTAATACAAAAGGCACAATGCCGACTTAAGTACAAGAGGACGGACACTCTAACTCTCTATGATTTGAACCTCTCCTGTGAGTCCAGTTAGAGATTCCGATGCGTCACTTCAGGTTTACTGTATCCATTGGACCTTCTTATTGACGATGATACACAGAAATTGCATCCGAATTCCATACAAAAGGCACAATGCCGACTCAAGTACAAGAGGACTGACACTCTAACTCTCTTTGATTTGAACCTCTCCTGTGAGTCCAGTTGCAGATTCCGATGCTTCACTTCCGGTTTACTGTATCCCTTGGACCTTCTTATTGACGATGAAACACAGAAATTGCATCCGAATTTAATACAAATGGCACAATGCCGATTTATGTACAAGAGGACTGACACTCTACCTCTCTATGATTTGAACCCCTCCTGTGAGTCCAGTTTTAGATTCTGATGCTTCAGGTCAGGTTTACTGTATGAATTGGACCTTCTTATTGACGATGAAACACAGAAATTGAATCCGAATTTAATCCAAAAGGCACAATGCCGAGTTAAGTTCAAGAATACTGACACTCTAACTTTCTATTATTTTAACCTCTGCTGTGAGTCCAGTTTCAGATTCCGATGCTTCACTTCAGGTTTACTGTATCCCTTGGACCTTCTTATTGACAATGAAACACAGAAATTGCATCCGAATTTAATACAAAAGGCACAATGCCGACTTAAGTACAAGAGGACTGACACTCTAACTCTCTATGATTTGAACCTCTCCTGTGAGTCCAGTTTTAGATTCCGATGCTTCACTTCAGGTTTACTGTATCCCTTGGACCTTCTTATTGACAAAGAAACACAGAAATTGCATCCGAATTTCATACAAAAGGCACAATGCCGACTTAAGTACAAGAGAACTGACACTCTAAGTCTCTATGATTTGAACCTCTCCTGTGAGTCCAGTTTTAGATTCCGATGCTTCACTTCAGGTTTACTGTATCACTTGGACCTTCTTATCGACGATGAAACACAGAAATTGCATCCGAATTTAATACAAAAGGCACAAAGCCGAATTAAGTACAAGAGGACGGACACTCTAACTCTCTATGATTTGAACCTCTCCTGTGCGTCCAGTTAGAGATTCCGATGCGTCACTTCAGGTTTACTGTATCCCTTGGACCTTCTTATTGGCGATGATACACAGAAATTGCATCCGAATTTAATACAAAAGGCACAATGCCGACTCAAGTACAAGAGGACTGACACTCTAACTCTCTATGATTTGAACCTCTCCTGTGAGTCCAGTTGCAGATTCCGATTCTTCACTTCAGGTTTACTGTATCCCTTGGACCTTCTTATTGACGATGAAACACAGAAATTGCATCCGAATTTAATACAAATGGCACAATGCCGATTTATGTATAGGAGGACTGACACTCTATCTCTTTACGATTTGAACCCCTCCTGTGAGTCCAGTTTTAGATTCCGATGCTTCAGGTCAGGTTTACTGTATGAATTGGACCTTCTTATTGACGATGAAACACAGAAATTGCATCCGAATTTAATACTAAAGGCACAATGCCGAGTTAAGTTCAAGAATACTGACACTCTAACTTTCTATTATTTTAACCTCTGCTGTGAGTCCAGTTTCAGATTCCGATGCTTCACTTCAGGTTTACTGTATCCCTTGGACCTTCCTATTGACGATGAAACACAGAAATAGCATCCGCATTTAATACAAAAGGCAAAATGCCGACTGAAGTACAGGAGGACGCATACTCTAACCTTCTATGATTTGAACCTCTCCTGTGAGTCCAGTTATAGATTCCGATGCTGCACTTCAGGTTTACTGTATCCCTTGGACATTTTTATTGACGATGAAACACAGAAATTGCATCAGATTTTAATACAAAAGGCACAATGCCGACTTAAGCACAGGAGGACTGATACTCTAACATTCTACGATTTGAACCTCTCCTGTGAGTCCAGTTTTAGATTTCGATGCGTCACTACAGGTTACTGTATACCTTGGACCTTCCTATTGACGATAATTCACAGAAATTGCATCCGAATTTAATACAAAAGGGACAATGCCGACATAAGTACCAGAGGACTGACACTCTAACTTTCATTGATTTGAACCTCTCCTGTGGGTCCAGTTTTAGATTCCGATGCTTCACTTCAGGTTTACTGTATCTCTTGGACCTTCTTATTGACGATGAAACACAGACATTGCATCCGAATATAATGCAAAAGCACAATGCTGACTTAAGTACAAGAGGACTGACACTCTAACTTTCTATGATTTGAACCTCTCCTGTGAGTCCAGTTATAGGTTCCGATGCATCACTTCAGGTTTGCTGTATCCCTTGGAATTTCTTATTGACGATAAAACACAGAAATTGCATCCGAATCTAAAACAAAAGGCACAATGCCGACTTAAGAACAAGAGGACTGACACTCTAACTTTCTATGAGTTGAACCTCTCCTGTGAGTAAAGTTTTAGACTCAGATGCTTCACTTCAGGTTACCGTATACCTCGGACCTTCTTATTGACGATGAAACACAGAAATTGCATTCGAATTTAATACAAAAGGCACAATGCCGACTTAAGTACAAGAGGACTGACACTCTAACTCTCTATGATTTGAACCTCTCCTGTGAGTCCAGTTTTAGATTGCGATGCCTCACTTCAGGTTTACTGTATCCCTGGGACCTTGTTATTGACGATGAAACACAGAAATTGCATCCGAATTTAATACAAAGGCACAATGCCGACTTAAGTACAAGAGGACTGACACTCTAACTTTCTATGATTTGAACCTCTCCTGTGAGTCCCGTTTTAGATTCCGATGCTTCACCTCAGGTTTACTCTATCCCATTGGACCTTGTTATAGACGATGAAACACAGATATTGCATCCGAATTTAATACAAAATGCATAATGCCGACTTAAGTACAAGAGGACTGACACTCTAACTCTCTATGATTTGAACCTCTCCTGTGAGTCCAATTTTAGATTCCGATGCTTCACTTCAGGTTTACTGTATCCCTTGGACCTTCTTATTGACAATGAAACACAGAAATTGCATCCTAATTTAATACAAAAGGCACAATGCCGACTTAAGTACAAGAGGACTTACACTCTAACTCTCTATGATTTGAACCTCTCCTGTGAGTCCAGTTTTAGATTCCGATGCTTGACTTCAGGTTTACTGTATCACTTTGACCTTCTTATTGACGATGAAACACAGAAATTGCATCCGAATTTAATACAAAGGGCACAATGCCGACTTATGTACAAGAGGACTGACACCCGATCTCTCTATGATTTGAACCCCTCCTGTGAGTCCAGTTTTAGATTCCGATGCTTCAGGTCAGGTTTACTGTATGACTTGGACCTTCTTATTGACGATGAAACACAGAAATTGAATCCGAATTTAATACAAAAGGCACAATGCCGAGTTAAGTTCAAGAATACTGTCACCCTAACTTTCTATTATTTGAACCTCTGCTGTGAGTCTAGTTTCAGATTCCGATGCTTCACTTCAGGTTTACTGTATCCCTTGGACCTTTCTATTGACGATGAAACACAAAAACTGCATCCGAATTTAATACAAAAGCCACAATGCCGACTTAAGTACAAGAGCACTGACACTCTAACTCTCTATGATTTAAATCTCTCCCGTGAGTCCACTTTTCGATTCCGATGCTTCACTTCATGTTTGCTGTATCCCTTGGACCATCTTATTGACGATGAAACACAGTAATTGCATCCGAATTTAATACAAAAGGCAAAATGCCGATTGAAGTACAGGAGGACGGATGCTCTAACTTTCTATGATTTGAACCTCTCCTGTGAGTCCAGTTATAGATTCCGATGCTGCACTTCAGGTTCACTGTATCACTTGGACCTTCTTATTGACGATGAAACACAGAAATTGCTTCCGATTTTAATACAAAAGGCACAATGCCGACTTCAGTACAAGAGGACTGACACTCTAACTTTCTATGATTTGAGCCTCTCCTGTGAGTCCAGTTTTAGATTTCGATGCTTCACTTCAGGTTACTGTATACCTTGGACCTTCCTATTGACGATAAAACACAGAAATTGCATCCGAATTTAATACAAAAGGAACAATGCCGACATAAGTACCAGAGGACTAACACTCTAACATTCATTGATTTGAACCTCTCCTGTGAGTCCAGTTTTCGATTCCGATGATTCACTTCAGGTTTACTGTATCCGTGGGACCTTCTTATTGACGATGAAACACAGAAATTCCATCCGAATTTAATACAAAAGACATAATGCCGACTTATGTACAAGAGGACTGACACTCTAACTCTCTATGATTTGAACCTCCCCTGTGAGTCCAGTCTTAGATTCCGATGCGTCACTTCAGGTTTACTGTATCCCTTTGACCTCTTATTGACAATGAAACACAGAAATTGCATCCGAATTTAATACAAAAGGCACAATGCCGAGTTAAGTACGAGAGGACTGACACTCTAACTTTGTATGGACCGAACCTCTCCTGTGAGTCCTGTTTTAGATTCCGATGCTTCACCTCAGGTTTACTGTATCCCTTGGACCTTGTTATAGATGATGAAACACAGAAATTGCATCTGAATTTAATACAAAAGGCATAATGCCGACTTAAGTACAAGGGGACTGACACACTAACTCTCAATGATTTGAACCTCTCCTGTGAGTCCAGTCTTAGATTCCGATGCGTCACTTCAGGTTTACTGTATCCCTTGGACCTTCTTATTGACAAGGAAACACAGAAATTGCATCCGAATTTAATACAAAAGGCACAATGCCGACTTAAGTACAAGAGGACTGACACTCTAACTTTCTATGATTTGAACCTCTCCTGTGAGTCCAGTTACAGATTCCGATGCTGCACGTCAGGTTTACTGTGTCCCTTGGCCCTTCTTATTGACGATGAAACACAGAAATTGCATCCGAATTTAATACAAGAGGCACAATGCCGACTTAAGTACAAGGTGACTGACACTCTAACTTTCTATGATTTGAACCTCTCCTGTGAGTAAAGTTTTAGGTTCCGATGCTTCACTTCAGGTTACTGTATACCTTGGACCATCTTATTGACGATGAAACACAGAAATTGCATCCGAATTTAATACAAAAGGAACAATGCCGCCATAAGTAAAAGAGGACTGACACTCTAACTCTTAATGATTTGAACTTCTCCTGTGAGTCCAGTTTTAGATTCCGATGCTTCACTTCAGTTTTACTGTATCACTTGGACCTTATTATTGACGATGAAACACAGAAATTGCATCCGAATTTAATACAAAAGGCGCAATGCCGAGTTAAGTACAAGAATACTGACACTCTAACTTTCTATTATTTGAACCACTGCTGTGAGTCCAGTTTTGGGTTCCGATGCTTCACTTTGGGTTTACTGTTTCCCTTGGACCTTCTTATTGACGATGAAACACAGAAATTGCATCCGAATTTAATACAAAAGGCACAATGCCGACTTAAGTACAAGAGGACTGACACTCTAACTTTCTATGATTTGAATCTCTCCAGTGAGTCCAGTTTTAGATTCCGATGCTTCACTTCAGGTTTACTGTATCCCTTGGACCTTCTTATCGACGATGAAACACAGAAATTGCATCCGATTTTAATACAAAATACACATTGCCGCCTTAAGTACAAGAGGACTGACACTCTAACTTTCTATGATTTGAACCTCTCCTGTGAGTCCAGTTTTAGATTTCGATGCTTTATTTCAGGTTACTGTATACCTTGGACCTTCCTATTGACGATGAAACACAGAAATTGCATCCGTATTTAATACAATAGGATCAATGCCGACTTAAGTACAAGAGGACTGACACTCTAACTTACTATGCTTTGAACCTCTGCTGTGAGTCCAGTATTAGATTCCGATGCTTCACTTCATGTTTACTGTATCCCTTGGACCTTCTTATTAACGTTGAAACACAGAAATTCCATCGGAATAAAATACAGAAGGCACAATGCCGACTTCAGTATAGCAGGACTGACACTCTAACTTTCTATGATTTGAACCTCTCCTGTGAGTCCAGTTTTTGATTCCGTTGCTTCACTTCAGGTATACTGTATCCCTTGGATCTTCTTATTGACGATGAAACACAGAAATTGCATCCGAATTTAATGCAAAAGGCACAATGCCCACTTATGTACAGGAGGACTGACACTCAAACCCTCTATGATTTGAACCTCTCCTGTGAGTCCAGTATTAGATTCCGATGCTTCACTTCATGTTTACTGTATCCCTTGGACCTTCTTATTAACGTTGAAACACAGAAATTCCATCGGAATAAAATACAGAAGGCACAATGCCGACTTCAGTATAGCAGGACTGACACTCTAACTTTCTATGATTTGAACCTCTCCTGTGAGTCCTGTTTTATATTCCGATGCCTCACTTCAGCTTTACTGTATCCCTTGGACCATCTTATTGACGATGAATCACAGAAATTGCATCCGATTTAATACAAAAGGCACAATGCCGGCTTAAGTACAAGGGGACTGACACTCTTTCTATGATTTGAACCTCTCCTGTGAGTCCAGTTTTAGATTCCGATGCTTCACTTCAGGTTTACTGTATCCCTTTTACCTTCTTATTGACGATGAAACACAGAAATTGCATACGAATTTAATACAAAAGGCACAATGCCGAGTTAAGTACAAGAGGACTGACACTCTATCTTTCTATTATTTGAACCTCTGCTGTGAGTCCAGTTTCAGATTTGGATGCTTCACTTCAGGTTTACTGTATCCCTTGGACCTTCTTATTGACGATGGAACACAGTAATAGCATCCGAATTTAATACAAAAGGCACAATGCCGACGTAAGTACAAGAGGACGAACCCTCTAACGCTCTATGATTTGAACCTCTCCTGTGAGTCCAGTTTTAGATTCCGATGGTTCACTTTAGGTTTACTGTATCCCTTGGACCTTCTTATTGGCGATGAAACACAGAAATTGCATACGAATTTAATACAAAAGGCACAATGCCGAGTTAAGTACAAGAGGACTGACACTCTATCTTTCTATTATTTGAACCTCTGCTGTGAGTCCAGTTTTAGATTCCGATGCTTCAGGTCAGGTTTACTGTATGACTTGCACCTTCTTATTGACGATGAAACACAGAAATTGAATCCGAATATAATACAAAAGGCACAATGCCGAGTTAAGTTCAAGAATACTGACACCCTAACTTTCTATTATTTGAACCTCTGCAGTGAGTCCAGTTTCAGATTCCGATGCTTCACTTCAGGTTTACAGTATCCCTTGGACCTTTCTATTGACGATGAAACACAGAAACTGCATCCGAATTTAATACAAAAGCCACAATGCCGACTTAAGTACAAGAGCACTGACACTCTAACTCTCTATGATTTAAATCTCTCCTGTGAGTCCAGTTTTCGATTCCGATGCTTCACTTCATGTTTACTGTATCCCTTGGACCTTCTTATTGACGATGAAACACAGTAATTGCATCCGAATTTAATACAAAAGGCAAAATGCCGATTGAAGTACAGGAGGGCGGATGCTCCAACTTTCTATGATTTGAACCTCTCCTGTGAGTCCAGTTATAGATTCCGATGCTGCACTTCAGGTTTTCTGTATCACTTGGACCTTCTTATTGACGATGAAACACAGAAATTGCTTCCTATTTTAATACAAAAGGCACAATGCCGACTTCAGTACAAGAGGACTGACTCTCTAACTTTCTATGATTTGAACCTCTCCTGTGAGTCCAGTTTTAGATTTCGATGCTTCACTTCAGGTTACTGTATACCTTGGACCTTCGTATTGACGATAAAACACAGAAACTGCATCCGAATTTAATACAAAAGGCACAATGCCGAGTTAAGTACGAGAGGACTGACACTCTAACTTTCTGTGATTTGAACCTCTCCTGTGAGTCCAGTTACAGATTCCGATGCTGCACGTCAGGTTTACTGTGTCCCTTGGTCCTTCTTATTGACGATGAAACACAGAAATTGCATCCGAATTTAATACAAAAGGCACAATGCCGACTTAAGTACAAGGTGACTGACACTCTAACTTTCTATGATTTTAACCTCTCCTGTGAGTAAAGTTTTAGATTCCGATGCTTCACTTCAGGTTACTGTATACCTTGGACCAACTTATTGACGATGAAACACAGAAATTGCATTAGAATTTAATACAAAAGGCACAATGCCGACTTAAGTACAAGAGGACTGACACTCTAACTTTCTATGATTTGAATCTCTCCAGTGAGTCCAGTTTTAGATTCCGATGCTTCACTGCAGGTTTACTGTATCCCTTGGACCTGCTTATTGACGATGAAACACAGAAATTGCATCCGATTTTAATACAAAATACATAATGCCGCCTAAAGTACAAGAGGACTGACACTCTAACTTTCTATGATTTGAACCTCTCCTGTGAATCCAGTTTTAGATTTCGATGCTTTATTTCAGGTTACTGTATACCTTGGACCTTCCTATTGACGATGAAACACAGAAATTGCATCCGTATTTAATACAATAGGATCAATGCCGACTTAAGTACAAGAGGACTGACACTCTAACTTACTATGCTTTGAACCTCTGCTGTGAGTGCAGTTTTAGATTCCGATGCTTCACTTCAGGTTTACTGTAACCGTGGGACCTTGTTATTGTCGATGGAACACAGATATTGCATCCGAATTTAATACAAAGAGCACAATGCAGACTTAAGTACAAGAGGACTGACACTCTAACTTTCTGTGATTTGAACCCCTACTGTGAGTCCAGTTTTAGATTCCGATGCTTCACTTCAGGATACTGTATCCCTTGGATCTTCTTATTGACGATGAAACACAGAAATTGCATCCGAATTTAATGCAAAAGTCACAATGCCCACTTATGTACAGGAGGACTGACACTCAAACCCTCTATGATTTGAACCTCTCCTGTGAGTCCAGTATTAGATTCCGATGCTTCACCTCATGTTTACTGTATCCCTTGGACCTTCTTATTAACGTTGAAACATAGAAATTCCATCGGAATAAAATACAGAAGGCACAATGCCGACTTCAGTACAACGGGACTGACACTCTAACTTTCTATGATTTGAACCTCTCCTGTGAGTCCTGTTTTAGATTCCGATGCTTCACTTCAGCTTTACTGTATCCCTTGGACCATCTTATTGACGATGAATCACAGAAATTGCATCCGATTTAATACAAAAGGCACAATGCCGACTTAAGTACAAGGGGACTGACACTCTTTCTATGATTTGAACCTCTCCTGTGAGTCCAGTTTTAGATTCCGATGCTTCACTTCAGGTTTACTGTATCCCTTTTACCTTCTTATTGACGATGAAACACAGAAATTGCATCCGGATTTAATACAGAGGGCACAATGCAGACTTAAGTACAAGGGGACAGACACTCTAACTTTCTATGATTTGAACCCCTAATGTGAGTCCAGTTTCAGATTCCGATGCTTCACTTAAGGTTTACTGTATCCCTTGGACCTTCTTATTGACGATGAAACACAAATTGCATCCGAAATTAATGCAAAAGGCACAATGCCGACTTAAGTTCAAGAATACTGACACACTAACTTTTTATAAATTGAACCTCTGCTGTGAGTCCAGTTTTAGATTCCGATGCTTCACTTCAGGTTTACTGTATCCGTTGGACCTTCTTATTGACGATGAAACACAGAAATTGAATCCGTATTTAATACAAAAGGATCAATGCCGACTTAAGTACAAGAGGACTGACACTCTAACTTACTGTGCCTTGAACCTCTGCTGTGAGTGCAGTTTTAGATTCCGATGCTTCACTTCAGGTTTACTGTAACCGTGGGACCTTGTTATTGACGATGGAACACAGTTATTGCATCCGAATTTAATACAAAGAGCACAATGCAGACTTAAGTACAAGAGGACTGACACTCTAACTTTCTGTGATTTGAACCCCTACTGTGAGTCCAGTTTTTGATTCTGTTGCTTCACTTAAGGTATACTGTATCATTTGGATCTTCTTATTGACGATGAAACACAGAAATTGCATCCGAATTTAATACAAAAGGCACAATGCCGAGTTAAGTTCAAGAATACTGACACCCTAACTTTCTATTATTTGAACCTCTCCTGTGAGTCCAGTTTAGATTCCGATGCTTCACTTCAGGTTTACTGTATCACTTTGACCTTCTTATTGACGATGAAACACAGAAATAGCATCCGAATTTAATACAAAAGGCACAATGCCGACTTAAGTACAAGGGACTGACCCTCTAACTTACTATGATTTGAACCTCTCCTGTGAGTCCAGTTTCAGATTCCGATGGTTCACTTCAGGTTTACTGTATCCCTTGGACCTTCTTATTGACGATGAAACACAGAAATTGCATACGAATTTAATACAAAAGGCACAATGCCGAGTTAAGTACAAGAGGACTGACACTCTATCTTTCTATTATTTGAACCTCTGCTGTGAGTCCAGTTTCAGATTCGGATGCTTCACTTCAGGTTTACTGTATCCCTTGGACCTTCTTATTGACGATGAAACACAGAAATAGCATCTGAATTTAATACAAAAGGCACAATGCCGACTTAAGTACAAGAGGACGAACCCTCTAACTGTCTGTGATTTGAACCTCTCCTGTGAGTCCACTTTGAGATACCGATGCTTCACATCAGGATTGCTGTATCCCTTGGATCTTCTTATTGACGATGATACACAGAAATTGCATCCGAATTTAATACCAAAGGCACAATGCCGAGTTAAGTTCAAGAATACTGACACCCTAACTTTCTATTATTTGAACCTCTCCTGTGAGTCCAGTTTTAGATTCCGATGCTTCACTTCAGGTTTACTGTATCACTTGGACCTTCTTATTGACGATGAAACACAGAAACAGCATCCGAATTTAGTACAAAAGGCACAATGCCGACTTAAGTACAAGAGGACGAACCCTCTAACTCTCTATGACTTGAACCTCTCCTGTGAGTCCAGTTTGAGATTCCTATGCTTCACTTCAGGATTGCTGTATCCCTTGGATCTTCTTATTGACGATGATACACAGAAATTGCATCCGAATTTAATACAAAAGGCAATATGCCGACTTAAGTACAAGAAGACTGACACTCTAACCCTCTATGATTTGAACCCTCCTGTGAGTCCAGTTTCAGATTCCGATGCTTCACTTCAGGTTTACTGTATCCCTTGGACCCTCTTATTGACGATGAAACACAGAAATTGCATCGGAATTTAATACAAAGGGCACAATGCTGACTTATGTACAAGAGGACTGCCACTTTATCTCTCTATGATTTGAACCCCTCCTGTGAGTCCAGTTATAGATTCCGATGCTTCAGTTCAGGTTTACTGTATCCCTTGGACATTCTTATTGACGATGAAACACAGAAATTGCATCCGAATTTAATACAAAGGGCACAATGCCGACTTATGTACAAGAGGACTGACACTTTATCTCTCTATGATTTGAACCCCTCCTGTGAGTCCAGTTATAGATTCCGATGCTTCAGTTCAGGTTTACTGTATCCCTTGCACCTTCTTATTGACGATGAAATACAAAAATTGCATCCGAATTTAATACAAAGGGCACAATGACGACTTATGTACAAGAGGACTGACACTCTAACTTGCTATGATTTGAACCTCTCTTGTGAGTCCCGTTTTAGATTCCGATGCTTCACCTCAGGTTTACTGTATCCCTTGGACTTTGTTATAGACGATGAAACACAGAAATTGCATCTGAATTTAATTCAAAAGGCATAATGCCGACTTAAGTAGAAGGGGACTGACACTCTAACTCTCTATGATTTGAACCTCTCCTGTGAGTCCAGTCTTAGATTCCGATGCTTCACTTGAGGTTTACTGTATCCCTTGGACCTTCTTATTGACAATGAAACACAGAAATTGCATCCGAATTTAATACAAAAGGCACAATGCCGACTTAAGTACAAGGGGACTGACACTCTAACTTTCTATGATTTGAACCCATAATGTGAGTCCAGTTTCAGATTCCGATGCTTCACTTCAGGTTTATTGTATCCCTTGGACCTTCTTATTGACGATGAAATACAGAAATTGCATGCGAATTTAATTCAAAAGGCACAATGCCGACTTAAGTACAAGGGACTGACCCTCTAACTTACTATGATTTGAACCTCTCCTGTGAGTCCAGTTTCAGTTTCCGATGGTTCACTTCAGGTTTACTGTATCCCTTGGACCTTCTTATTGACGATGAAACACAGAAATTGCATACGAATTTAATACAAAAGGCACAATGCCGACTTAAGTACAAGAGGACTGACACTCTAATTCTCTATGATTTGAACCTCTCCTGTGAGTCCAGTTTCAGATTCCGATGTTTCACTTCAGGTTTACTGTATCCCTTGGACCTTCTTATTGACGATGAAACACAGAAATTGCATCCGAATTTAATACAAAGGGCACAATGCCGACTTATGTACAAGAGGACTGACACTTTATCTCTCTATGATTTGAACCCCTCCTGTGAGTCCAGTTATAGATTCCGATGCTTCAGTTCAGGTTTACTGTATCCCTTGGACCTTCTTATTGACGATGAAACACAAATTGCATCCGAAATTAATGCAAAAGGCACAATGCCGACTTAAGTTCAAGAATACTGACACACTAACTTTCTATTATTTGAACCTCTCCTGTGAGTCCAGTTTTAGATTCCGATGCTTCACTTCAGGTTTACTGTATCACTTTGACCTTCTTATTGACGATGAAACACAGAAATTGCATACGAATTTAATACAAAAGGCACAATGCCGACTTAAGTACAAGAGGACTGACACTCTATCTTTCTATGATTTGAACCTCTCCTGTGAGTCCAGTTTTAGATTCCGATGCTTCACTTCAGTTTTACTGTATCACTTGGACCTTATTATTGACGATGAAACACAGAAATTGCATCCGAATTTAATACAAAAGGCACAATGCCGACTTAAGTACAAGAGGACTGACACTCTAACTTTCTATGATTTGAATCTTTCCAGTGAGTCCAGTTTTAGATTCCGATGCTTCACTTCAGGTTTACTGTATCCCTTGGACCTTCTTATTGACGATGAAATACAGAAATTGCATCCGAATTTAATTAAAAAGGCACAATGCCGACTTAAGTACAAGGGACTGACCCTCTAACTTACTATGATTTGAACCTCTCCTGTGAGTCCAGTTTCAGTTTCCGATGGTTCACTTCAGGTTTACTGTATCCCTTGGACCTTCTTATTGACGATGAAACACTGAAATTGCATACGAATTTAATACAAAAGGCACAATGCCGACTTAAGTACAAGAGGACTGACACTCTATCTTTCTATGATTTGAACCTCTCCTGTGAGTAAAGTTTTAGATTCCGATGCTTCACTTCAGGTTACTGTATACCTTGGACCAACTTATTGACGATGACACACAGAAATTGCATCCGAATTTAATACAAAAGGAACAATGCCGCCATAAGTAAAAGAGGACTGACACTCTAACTCTCTATGATTTGAACCTCTCCTGTGAGTCCAGTTTTAGATTCCGATGCTTCACTTCAGTTTTACTGTATCACTTGGACCTTATTATTGACGATGAAACACAGAAATTGCATCCGAATTTAATACAAAAGGCGCAATGCCGAGTTAAGTACGAGAATACTGACACTCTAACTTTCTATTATTTGAACCACTGCTGTGAGTCCAGTTTTGGGTTCCGATGCTTCACTTCGGGTTTACTGTTTCCCTTGGACCTTCTTATTGACGATGAAACACAGAAATTGCATCCGAATTTAATACAAAAGGCACAATGCCGACTTAAGTACAAGAGGACTGACACTCTAACTTTCTAAGATTTGAATCTCTCCACTGAGTCCAGTTTTAGATTCCGATGCTTCACTTCAGGTTTACTGTATCCCTTGGACCTTCTTATTGACGATGAAACACAGAAATTGCATTCGATTTTAATACAAAATACACAATGCCGCCTTAAGTACAAGAGGACTGACACTCTAACTTTCTTTGATTTGAACCTCTCCTGTGAGTCCAGTTTTAGATTTCGATGCTTTATTTCAGGTTACTGTATACCTTGGACCTTCCTATTGACGATGAAACACAGAAATTGCATCCGTATTTAATACAATAGGATCAATGCCGACTTAAGTACAAGAGGACTGACACTCTAACTTACTATGCTTTGAACCTCTGCTGTGAGTGCAGTTTTAGATTCCGATGCTTCACTTCAGGTTTACTGTAACCGTGGGACCTTGTTATTGACGATGGAACACAGATATTGCATCCGAATTTAATACAAAGAGCACAATGCAGACTTAAGTACAAGAGGACTGACACTCTAACTTTCTGTGATTTGAACCCCTACTGTGAGTCCAGTTTTTGATTCCGTTGCTTCACTTCAGGTATACTGTATCCCTTGGATCTTCTTATTGACGATGAAACACAGAAATTGCATCCGAATTTAATGCAAAAGGCACAATGCCCACTTATGTACAGGAGGACTGACACTCAAACCCTCTATGATTTGAACCTCTCCTGTGAGTCCAGTATTAGATTCCGATGCTTCACTTCATGTTTACTGTAACCCTTGGACCTTCTTTTAACGTTGAAACACAGCAATTGAATCGGAATAAAATACAGAAGGCACAATGCCGACTTCAGTACAACAGGACTGACACTCTAACTTTCTATGATTTTAACCTCTCCTGTGAGTCCTGTTTTAGATTCCGATGCTTCACTTCAGCTTTACTGTATCCCTTGGACCATCTTATTGACGATGAATCACAGAAATTGCATCCGATTTAATACAAAAGGCACAATGCCGACTTAAGTACAAGGGGACTGACACTCTTTCTATGATTTGAACCTCTCCTGTGAGTCCAGTTTTAGATTCCGATGCTTCACTTCAGGTTTCCTGTATCATTTTTACCTTCTTATTGACGATGAAACACAGAAATTGCATCCGGATTTAATACAGAGGGCACAATGCAGACTTAAGTACAAGGGGACTGACACTCTAACTTTCTATGATTTAAACCCCTACTGTGAGTCCAGTTTTTGATTCCGTTGCTTCACCTCAGGTATACTGTATCCCTTGGACCTTCTTATTGACGATGAAACACAAATTGCATCAGACTTTAATGCAAAAGGCACAATGCCGACTTAAGTTCAAGAATACTGACACACTAACTTTCTATAATTTGAACCTCTGCTGTGAGTCCAGTTTTAGATTCCGATGCTTCACTTCAGGTTTACTGTATCCGTTGGACCTTCTTATTTACGATGAAACACAGAAATTGAATCCGTATTTAATACAAAATGATCAATGCCGACTTAAGTACAAGAGGATTGACACTCTAACTTACTATGCTTTGAACCTCTGCTGTGAGTGCAGTTTTAGATTCCGATGCTTCACTTCAGGTTTACTGTATCCGTGGGTCCTTGTTATTGACGATGGAACACAGATATTGCATCCGAATTTAATACAAAGAGCACAATGCAGACTTAAGTACAAGAGGACTGACACTCTAACTTTCTGTGATTTGAACCCCTACTGTGAGTCCAGTTTTTGATTCTGTTGCTTCACTTCAGGTATACTGTATCCCTTGGAACTTCTTATTGACG